>NC_135236.1:669703888-669953888 GCF_051348905.1 Ranitomeya variabilis | reverse complement strand
CTCTCCCCTGTATATATATATACCCCGTCCGCTCACCTGTATATATATATATACCCGTCCTCTCACCTGTATATATATATACCCGTCCTCTCACCTGTATATATATATATACCCGTCCTCTCACCTGTAGGACACCTGTTTCCGGAAGGTCAGGTGCCGGAGCTTCTCCTCCACCGACTCCTCCCTGTCCCTGTGTCCGCTCCCCGGCTCCGGCTGCACCGCGGACTCCCCCGCCGCCGCCTCCTGCCCTCCCTCCGCTCCCCGGCAGCCGCTGTCCCTGCTCTGGGTGCCGTCGGGCGGCGGGTTCATGTCTGTGGCGGCCCCGGGGCTGAGCGGGGGGTCCCGGGCGCAGTCTCCGCTCCGCTCCCAGGCGCTGCAAATGGAGGAGGCGCCGCTGCAGCATCCATGGGGGGAAGAGAGCCGGGCATTGTGGGAAACTCCTCCCTGACCAATCACCGCGCACTACTGCGCCCCGCCTCTGCCCCGCCCCCTGATCCACACTGGCCCGCCCACCAGTCACTGGAAATCACACACTACCCCATCATCCACCATCCATCATTATACACAACATCCCCATCATCCACTATATACTACATCTCCATCATCCATCATTATACACAACATCCCCATCATCCATAATTATACACTTACCATCCATTATTAACTACTTTTCCATCATCAATTATACACTATATCACCATCATCCTGCATTATACACTACATCCCCATCATTCATTATATACTACATCCCCATCATCCATCATTATATACACCATCCCCATCATCCATCATTATACACTACATCCCCATCATCCATCATGATACACAATATCCCCATCATCCACCATGATACACTACATCCCCACCATTCATTATATACTACATCTACATCATCCATCATTATACACTACATCCCCATCATCCATCACTATACAGTCCATCCACATCATCCATCATATACTACATCCCATCATCCATCATGATACACTACATCCCCACCATTCATCATATACTACATCTACATCATCCATCATATACTACATCCCCATCATCCATCATTATACACCACATCCCAAATCATCCATCATATACTACATCCCCATCATCCATCATTATATACTACATCCCCATCATCCATAATTACACACTACATCCCCATCATCCATCATACACTACATCCCCATCATCCATCATCATACACTACATCCCCATCATCAATCATTATACACTACATCCCCATCATCCATCATACACTACATCCCCATCATCCATCATACACTACATCCCCATCATACATCATTATACACTACATCCCCATCATCCATAATTACACACTACATCCCCATCATCCATCATACACTACATCCCCATCATCCATCATCATACACTACATCCCCATCATCAATCATTATACACTACATCCCCATCATCCATCATACACTACATCCCCATCATCCATCATACACTACATCCCCATCATCCATCATTATACACTACATCCCCATCATCCATCATTATACACTACATCCCAATCATCCATCATACACTACATCCCCATCATCCATCATACACTACATCCCCATCATCCATCATTATACACTACATCCCCATCATCCATCATTATACACTACATCCCCATCATCCATCATACACTACATCCCCATCATCCATCATTATACACTATATCCCCATCATCCATCATACACTACATCCCCATCATCCATCATTATACACTACATCCCCATCATCCATCATTATACACTACATCCCCATCATCCATCATACACTACATCCCCATCATCCATCATTATACACTATATCCCCATCATCCATCATAGACGCCTTCTTCTCCCCCATAGAAGTCAATGATTTGTCCTCCTTTTCCTGATTTGGCGTGTCGCCATTTTCTCGCCCACCAGGTGGCGGCAGTGAGACAGTCCCCAGCACAGGCCTCCAGCATGGTACAGCAGCCCCCCCCCCTTACTTCTCAGCCCCCCCTCCCTCCATGCTGGCAGCGCCCTCATTAGTGGCTGACACCCACTCAGGATCCACTGTCATCCCTGAGCTGTCACCTGTGTGTCCCCCTCCCCCGCAGCACCCACTCCTGCACAGGATCCTTTTTATTATTTTTTCTGTTCATTTTTGAGGCTGCACTGACCACTTACTGCCCACAATACTCACACCCACTTCATTAGCCATTAACCCTCTCTCTCCCAGAGCCCAGTCCTGCGCCACCTTCCGACCTTTGGAACATTCTATACATAGACATAAGGCTCGTGTAAGTATTCAACCCCTAAAAATAAGCATATTAGCATTGCAAACAACGCGGACTTTTCAGAAGTATTCAACTCCCCCTTAGACTTGCACTTTTCCGCTTTACAGAGAAGCCATCATCAAAAAATTGTTTAATTTGGGCTTTTGTGTTTAAAAATTAAAAAAAGAAACAACTCGTGTTTTTTTTAATAATAATATTTATTTAGCAATAAGAAAAACTGACATTTTTTTTCAATAACACCTGTTCCTGTCTCGAAGTTTTCACACTACCTTGTTAGACTCTTAGGGCCTGAATTATTATTTTCTTCATTATTATTTGCCTCTATTTTATTACTCAACAATTCACATAGTTCATGAATTTTAAGCAAAAATTCATCATTTTCGTGCCTATTTTTAACAAAAAGTCACTGTTGCGAAAATTGTTTTCCGTCATTGTAGAGAAGGAGGAGGTGGTGAGCTGTGACATCACCTATTGTGAATGGTGGATCCTGTGTTATCTACTGTATATAGAGGGGTTATCAGTCATTGTACAGGAGGAGGAGGTGAGCTGTGACATCACCTATTGTGAATGGTGGATCCTGTGTTATCTACTGTATATAGACGTGTTATCAGTCATTGTACAGGAGGAGGAGGTGAGCTGTGACATCACCTATTGTGAATGGTGGATCCTGTGTTATCTACTGTATATAGACGTGTTATCAGTCATTGTACAGAGGAGGAGGTGAGCTGTGATATCACCTATTGTGAATGGTGGATCCTGTGTTATCTACTGTATATAGAGGTGTTATCAGTCATTGTACAGGAGGAGGAGGTGAGCTGTGACATCACCTATTGTGAATGGTGGATCCTGTGTTATCTACTGTATATAGAGGTGTTATCAGTCATTGTACAGGAGGAGGAGGTGAGCTGTGACATCACCTATTGTGAATGGTGGATCCTGTGTTATCTACTGTATATAGACGTGTTATCAGTCATTGTACAGAGGAGGAGGTGAGCTGTGATATCACCTATTGTGAATGGTGGATCCTGTGTTATCTACTGTATATAGAGGTGTTATCAGTCATTGTACAGGAGGAGGAGGTGAGCTGTGACATCACCTATTGTGAATGGTGGATCCTGTGTTATCTACTGTATATAGACGTGTTATCTGTCATTGTACAGGAGGAGGAGGAGGTGAGCTGTGACATCACCTATTGTGAATGGTGGATCCTGTGTTATCTACTGTATATAGACGTGTTATCTGTCATTGTACAGGAGGAGGAGGTGAGCTGTGACATCACCTATTGTGAATGGTGGATCCTGTGTTATCTACTGTATATAGAGGTGTTATCAGTCATTGTACAGGAGGAGGAGGTGAGCTGTGATATCACCTATTGTGAATGGTGGATCCTGTGTTATCTACTGTATATAGAGGTGTTATCAGTTATTGTACAGAGGAGGAGGTGAGCTGTGACATCATCTATTGTGAATGGTGGATCCTGTGTTATCTACTGTATATAGAGGTGATATCAGTCATTGTACAGGAGGAGGAGGTGAGCTGTGACATCGCCTATTGTGAATGGTGGATCCTGTGTTATCTACTGTATATAGAGGTGTTATCAGTCATTGTACAGGAGGAGGAGGTGAGCTGTGATATCACCTATTGTGAATGGTGGATCCTGTGTTATCTACTGTATATAGAGGTGTTATCAGTCATTGTACAGGAGGAGGAGGTGAGCTGTGACATCACCTATTGTGAATGGTGGATCCTGTGTTATCTACTGTATATAGAGGTGTTATCAGTCATTGTACAGGAGGAGGTGAGCTGTGATATCACCTATTGTGAATGGTGGATCCTGTGTTATCTACTGTATATAGAGGTGTTATCAGTCATTTTACAGAGGAGGAGGTGAGCTGTGACATCACCTATTGTGAATGGTGGATCCTGTGTTATCTACTGTCTATACAGGTTTTATCAGTCATTGTACAGGAGGAGGAGGTGAGCTGTGACATCACCTATTGTGAATGGTGGATCCTGTGTTATCTACTGTATATAGAGGTGTTATCAGTTATTGTACAGGAGGAGGAGGTGAGCTGTGACATCACTTCCTGTGAATGGTGGATCCTGTGTTATCTACTGTATATAGAGGTGTTATCAGTTATTGTACAGGAGGAGGAGGTGAGCTGTGACATCATCTATTGTGAATGGTGGATCCTGTGTTATCTACTGTATATAGAGGTGATATCAGTCATTGTACAGGAGGAGGAGGTGAGCTGTGACATCGCCTATTGTGAATGGTGGATCCTGTGTTATCTACTGTATATAGAGGTGTTATCAGTCATTGTACAGGAGGAGGAGGTGAGCTGTGACATCACCTATTGTGAATGGTGGATGCTGTGTTATCTACTGTATATAGAGGTGTTATCAGTCACTGTACAGGAGGAGGAGGTGAGCTGTGACATCACCTATTGTGAATGGTGGATCCTGTGTTATCTACTGTATATAGAGGTGTTATCAGTCATTGTACAGGAGGAGGAGGTGAGCTGTGATATCACCTATTGTGAATGGTGGATCCTGTGTTATCTACTGTATATAGAGGTGTTATCAGTTATTGTACAGAGGAGGAGGTGAGCTGTGACATCATCTATTGTGAATGGTGGATCCTGTGTTATCTACTGTATATAGAGGTGATATCAGTCATTGTACAGGAGGAGGTTATGATCCTTAGTGGTTGAGGATCACGAATTACTCCAGCTAAGTAACAAACATAGGACAAGCTCTAGGGAGGTGGCAAACTGGACTAACCGCAAATCTGAACCTATCCAAACACACTAGAAGTAGCCGGTGAACGTGCCTAAAAAATCCTAGACGTCTCGAGCCAGCCTGAGGAACTAACTACCCCTAGAGAGAAAGAAAGACCTCTCTTGCCTCCAGAGAAATAATCCCCAAAGATATAGAAGCCCCCAATAAATAATAACGGTGAGGTAAGAGGAAGGCACATACACAGGGGTGAAAACAGATTCAGCAAATGAGGCCCACTAATACTAGATAGCAGAAAATAGTAAGGGGTCTGTGCGGTCAGTAAAAAACCCTAACAAAATATCCACACTGAGATTTCAAGAACCCCCGCACCAACTAACGGTGTGGGGGGAGAAACTCAGTCCCCTAGAGCAACCAGCAAGCGAAGAGATCACATCTTAGCAAACTGGACAAGAAACATGATGAATGCTGATAATCAAAAAATGAACGGACAAAAACTTAGCTTGTCTTGGAGAGGCTGGGAGCAAGGTAATCACAAGGAATCTGAAGAGCACTGAATACATTGATAGCAGGCAAGGAACTGAGTATCCAGGTGAGTTAAATAGGAAACGAACCAAGGATAACGAACCAGCTGATGCAGCCAACCTGCAGAAGACAACACTACACAGTACCGCTTGTGACCACTAGAGGGAGCCTAAAAATAGAGTTCACAACAGAGGAGGTGAGCTGTGACATCGCCTATTGTGAATGGTGGATCCTGTGTTATCTACTGTATATAGAGGTGTTATCAGTCATTGTACAGGAGGAGGAGGTGAGCTGTGATATCACCTATTGTGAATTGTGGATCCTGTGTTATCTACTGTATATAGAGGTGTTATCAGTCATTGTACAGGAGGAGGAGGTGAGCTGTGATATCACCTATTGTGAATGGTGGATCCTGTGTTATCTACTGTATATAGAGGTGCTATCAGTCATTGTACAGAGGAGGAGGTGAGCTGTGACATCACCTATTGTGAATTGTGGATCCTGTGTTATCTACTGTCTATAGAGGTGTTATCAGTCATTGTACAGGAGGAGGAGGTGAGCTGTGACATCACCTATTGTGAATGGTGGATCCTGTGTTATCTACTGTATATAGAGGTGTTATCAGTTATTGTACAGGAGGAGGAGGTGAGCTGTGACATCACCTATTGTGAATGGTGGATCCTGTGTTTTCTACTGTATATAGAGGTGTTATCAGTCATTGTACAGGAGGAGGAGGTGAGCTGTGATATCACCTATTGTGAATGGTGGATCCTGTGTTATCTACTGTATATAGAGGTGTTATCAGTCATTGTACAGGAGGAGGAGGTGAGCTGTGACATCACCTATTGTGAATGGTGGATCCTGTGTTATCTACTGTATATAGGGGTTTTATCAGTCATTGTACAGGAGGAGGAGGAGGTGAGCTGTGACATCACCTATTGTGAATGGTGGATCCTGTGTTATCTACTGTATATAGAGGTGTTATCAGTCATTGTACAGGAGGAGGAGGATGTGAGCTGTGACATCACCTATTGTGAATGGTGGATCCTGTGTTATCTACTGTATATAGAGGTGTTATCAGTCATTGTACAGGAGGAGGAGGTGAGTTGTGATATCATCTATTGTGAATGGTGGATCCTGTGTTATCTGCTGTATATAGAGGTGTTATCAGTCATTGTACAGGAGGAGGAGGTGAGCTGTGACATCATCTATTGTGAATGGTGGATCCTGTGTTATCTATTGTATATAGAGGTGTTATCAGTCATTGTACAGGAGGAGGAGGAGGTGAGCTGTGACATCACCAATTGTGAATGGTGGATCCTGTGTTATCTGCTGTATATAAAGGTGTTATCAGTCATTGTACAGAAGGAGGTGAGCTGTGATATCACCTATTGTGAATGGTGGATCCTGTGTTATCTACTGTATATAGAGGTGTTATCAGTCATTGTACAGGAGGAGGAGGTGAGCTGTGACATCACCTATTGTGAATGGAGGATACTGTGTTATCTACTGTATATAGAGGTGTTATCAGTCATTGTACAGGAGGAGGAGGTGAGCTGTGACATCACCTATTGTGAATGGGGGATCCTGTGTTATCTACTGTGTATAGAGGTGTTAGCAGTCATTGTACAGGAGGAGGAGGTGAGATGTGACATCACCTATTGTGAATGGTGGATCCAGTGTTATTTACTGTATATTGAGGTGTTATCAGTCATTGTACAGGAGGAGGAGGTGAGCTGTGACATCACCTATTGAGAATGGTGGATCCTGTGTTATCTACTGTATATAGAGGTGTTATCAGTCATTGTACAGGAGTAGGAGGTGAGCTGTGACATCATCTATTGTGAATGGTGGATCCTGCATTATCAACTGTATATAGAGGTGTTATCAGTCATTGTACAGGAGGAGGAGGTGAGCTGTGACATCACCTATTGTGAATGGTGGATCCTGTGTTATCTACTGTATATAGGGGTTTTATCAGTCATTGTACAGGAGGAGGAGGAGGTGAGCTGTGACATCACCTATTGTGAATGGTGGATCCTGTGTTATCTACTGTATATAGAGGTGTTATCAGTCATTGTACAGGAGGAGGAGGATGTGAGCTGTGACATCACCTATTGTGAATGGTGGATCCTGTGTTATCTACTGTATATAGAGGTGTTATCAGTCATTGTACAGGAGGAGGAGGTGAGTTGTGATATCATCTATTGTGAATGGTGGATCCTGTGTTATCTGCTGTATATAGAGGTGTTATCAGTCATTGTACAGGAGGAGGAGGTGAGCTGTGACATCATCTATTGTGAATGGTGGATCCTGTGTTATCTATTGTATATAGAGGTGATATCAGTCATTGTACAGGAGGAGGAGGAGGTGAGCTGTGACATCACCTATGGTGAATGGTGCATCCTGTGTTATGTACTGTATAAAGAGGTGTTTTCAGTCATTGTACAGGAGGAGGAGGTGATCTGTGACATTACCTATTGTGAATGGTGGATCCTGTGTTACCTACTGTATATAGAGGTGTTATCAGTCATTGTATAGGAGGAGGAGGTGAGCTGTGACATCACCTATTGTGAATGGTGGATCCTGTGTTATCTACTGTATATAGAGGTGTTATCAGTCTTGTACAGAAGGAAGAGGAGGTGAGCTGTGGCATCACCTATTGTGAATGATGGATCCTGTGTTATCTACTGTGTATAGAGGTGTTATCAGTCATTGTACAGGAGGAGGAGGAGGTGAGCTGTGACATCACCAATTGTGAATGGTGGATCCTGTGTTATCTGCTGTATATAAAGGTGTTATTAGTCATTGTACAGAAGGAGGTGAGCTGTGATATCACCTATTGTGAATGGTGGATCCTGTGTTATCTACTGTATATAGAGGTGTTATCAGTCATTGTACAGGAGGAGGAGGTGAGCTGTGACATCACCTATTGTGAATGGAGGATACTGTGTTATCTACTGTATATAGAGGTGTTATCAGTCATTGTACAGGAGGAGGAGGTGAGCTGTGACATCACCTATTGTGAATGGGGGATCCTGTGTTATCTACTGTGTATAGAGGTGTTAGCAGTCATTGTGCAGGAGGAGGAGGTGAGATGTGACATCACCTATTGTGAATGGTGGATCCCGTATTATTTACTGTATATTGAGGTGTTATCAGTCATTGTACAGGAGGAGGAGGTGAGCTGTGACATCACCTATTGAGAATGGTGGATCCTGTGTTATCTACTGTATATAGAGGTGATATCAGTCATTGTACAGGAGGGGGAGAAGGTGAGCTGTGACATCACCTACTTTCATTGGTGGATCCTGTGTTATCTACTGTATATAGAGGTGTTATCAGTCATTACAGGAGGAGGCGGTGAGCTGTGACATCACCTATTGTGAATGGTGGATCCTGTGTTATCTACTGTATATAGAGGTGTTATCAGTCATTGTACAGGAGGAGGAGGAGGTGAGCTGTGACATCACCTATTGTGAATGGTGGATCCTGTGTTATCTACTGTATATAGAGGTGTTATCAGTCATTGTACAGGAGGAGGTGAGCTGTGACATCACCTATTGTGAATGGGGGATACTGTGTTATCTACTGTATATAGAGGTGTTATCAGTCATTGTACAGGAGGAGGAGGTGAGCTGTGACATCACCTATTGTGAATGGGGGATCCTGTGTTATCTACTGTGTATAGAGGTGTTAGCAGTCATTGTACAGGAGGAGGAGGTGAGCTGTGACATCACCTATTGTGAATGGGGGATCCTGTGTTATCTACTGTATATAGAGGTGTTATCAGTCATTGTACAGGAGGAGGAGGTGAGCTGTGACATCACCTATTGTGAATGGGGGATCCTGTGTTATCTACTGTATATAGAGGTGTTATCTGTCATTGTACAGGAGGAGGTGAGCTGTGACATCACCTATTGTAAATGGTGGATTCTGTGTTATCTACTGTATATAGAGGTGTTATCAGTCATTGTACAGGAGGAGAAGGTGAGCTGTGACATCACCTATTGTGAATGGTGGGTCCTGTGTTATCAGCTGTGTACAGAGGTGTTACCTGTCATTGTAATTCTGCCTCTGATGATAAGGAGGTCCCTGAAAACTCTTCCCGACAAGACAGAGAGTCTAAAATAGCCCCGATGGTGTTGATGAGAATTGGAACTTTAATAATGATTTTTTTTTTTTTAATAAAGATCGCGAAAAAACGTTCTCCAAAAATTTTTAAACGTGCAGGTGCTCCTCACAAAATTATAATATCATCAAAAAGTTAATTTGTTTCAATTCTTCAATACAAAAAGTGAAACTAATATGTTATATAGTCATTACAAACAGAGTGATCTATTTCAAGTGTTTATTTCTGTTAATGTTGATGATTATGGCTTACAGCCAATGAAAACCCAAAAGTCATTATCTCAGTAAAATAGAAACATTAACAAAAAACACCTGCAAAGGCTTCCTAAGCGTTTATAAAGGTTCCTTAGTCTGTTTCAGTAGCTCCACAATCATGGGGAAGACTGCTGACTTGACAGATGTCCAGAAGGCAGTCACTGACACACTCCACAAGGAGGGTAAGCCACAAAAGGTCATTGCTAAAGAAGCTGGCTGTTCACAGAGTGCTGTATCCAAGCATATTAATAGAAAGTTGAGTGGAAGGAAAAAGTGTGGTAGAAAAAGGTGCACAAGCAACCGGGATAACGGCAGCCTGGAAAGGATTGTTAAGAAAAGGACATTCAAAAATGTGGTTGAGATTCACAAGGAGTGGACTGCTACTGGAGTCATTGCTTCAAGATCCACCACACACAGACGTGTCCAGGATATGGGCTACAAGTGTCACATTCCTTGTGTAACGCCACTCATGACCAATAGACAACGCCAGAAACATCTTACCTGGGCCAAGGAGAAGAAGAACTGGACTGTTGTCAGTGGTCCAAGGTGTTGTTTTCAGATGAAAGTAAATTTTGCATTTCATTTGGAAATCATGGTCCCAGAGTCTGGGGGAAGAGTGGGGAGGCCACAATCCAAGGTGCTGGAGGTCTAGTGTGAAGTTTCCACAATCAGTGATGGTTTGGGGAGCCATGTCATCTGCTGGTGTAGGTCCACTGTGTTTTATCAAGACCAAAGTCAGCGCAGCCGTCTACCAGGACATTTTAGAGCACTTCATGCTTCCCTCTGCCGACAAGCTTTTTGGAGATGGAAATGTAATTCTCCAGCAGGACTTGGCACCTGTCCACACTGTCAAAAGTACCAATACCTGGTGTACACACAACAGAATCACTGAGCTTGATTGGCCAGCAAACTCGTTTGACCTTAACCCCATAGAGAATCTATGGGGTATTGTCAAGAGGAAGATGAGACACCAGACCCAACAATGCAGACGAGCTGAAGGCTGCTATCAAAGCAACCTGGGCTTCCATAACCTCTCAGCAGCGCCACAGGCTGATCGCTTCCATGCCACGCTGCATTGATGCAGTAATCGATGCAAAAGGAGCCCCGACCCAGTATTGAGTGCATTTACTGAACATACATTTTAGTAGGACATCATTTTGAATTTTACAATCATTTTTCAAGCTGGTGTTATAAAGTATTCTAATTTACTGAGATAATTACTTTGGGGTTTTCATGGGCTGTAAGCCATAATCATCAACATTAACAGAAATAAACACTTAAAATAGATCACTCTGTGTGTAATGACTCTATATAATATAGGAAATTCACTTTTTGTATTGAATAACTGAAAGTCAGCCGGGAACTATGTTTCTGAGATGAGTAGTCGGACAAAAAGATTGCACTCCTTCTTGCCCCTATTTCCCACTTTCACCTGTTTTTCTTGATTTCTTTAATATAGGAATTACGTAACTCAAGTCAATGTGTAGCAAGCAGGGGCAGGGTATTGTGCAGCAGGTAGAACTGAGAAGTTTCCTAGCACCTGTATAATAGAAGTCCTTTTTGTCACCTGTAGATGAACTCTGTAAAATGTAATACATCGCGACCAAAAATTTTCATTTTTGCACTCTTGTTTTTTTCTACCCCTACTAGCCATAATTTTTCTTTTGTACGGTTGGTATATCCATAGGAGGGCTCATATTTTTTTCAGGGGCGAGTTGAAATTTTGAATGACATTTTATAATAGAATGTACTGAAAAAAAAAATCCAAAACATGTGAAATGGTGAAAAAAGCCAATTCTGAAATTTTGTGGCTTTAGTTTTACTTTTATTTAATTGTTTATTATTTTTTATTATATTCATTGTGCCGGATAACAACGATACAAAACTAATCTACTTTTTATATATATATATATATATATATATATATATATATATATATATATATATATATATATATATATATATATTATAGTAGTTAAAAAAAAGTTCTGTGTCTCCATTTTCAGAAACGCATAACTTTTTTATTTTCATTCTTTTTGTGCTTCGAGCTGATGTTGTTATTTGCGCCATGTTTAGATATATACAACGTTTTGAATAGTTTTTATTGTATTTTTTATTAAGGGGAAATTCAGAGACAGAGGAATGTAAATTCTGGTATTTTGTTATTTTTTTTCTTTATGATACCAAATATGCTTTTTTACTATTTTTATTATTTTTTTTTTCCATTTTCGGATATGGAAAAGGAAAAGGTGATTGAAACACTTTTTTGGGGGGTGATGGAAAGTCTATTTGCTTTTTTTTTTTTCTGCTTAACTTTTTTTTTTATTTTACTTACTTTTACTTTACCTTTTCCTTTTTGGTATCAGAAAAACTGACACCACACTGGGATTACCCCCCAAAATACAGCTTCAGATAACAACAGTGGCACTTAAGTGGTTAAAATGAAGCGATCGGAGCTAGCTCCAGTCGCTGCTATTAGAGGCAGATCTGGTTGGAAAAGGAAGCCAGAACCCACGGAGAATACTGTGGGCCGAGCTCCGAGGGTAAGTTTATCTGATGCTGTATACATACGTATATACTGAGCTCCCTCTAGTGGTGTCTTTAGAAATATTTTTATGATCTTCCTAAAATGGACATTTTTAAAAAATCTTTAAAAATTTATGAATGCTAGACAAATGTACCAACACTCACCTGATAAATCGCCTGCCACTCCTGTTCAGTAAAAATTACATTTTGACTGTCCTTAGGTGACTGAGAATCATAATAACACACTCACTATATGACCACTAAAACCAGGGATTGGCTGCAGCGGTCATCTCATGGTAGACCGAACGTTATCACTGCAGGACAGAATTAAAAGACCACTGTAACTGTGAGAGCAGTATGCATTATTTTTACTATAGATTTCAAAGTGAATTGTGTAATTCTTCGTTTCCCCTCTGGTGGCGCTACAGGGAAACTGAAAACTTCCTATCAGATCCCCCCATGGATTATGATTATTACAGATATTCTGATTCCAACTATTTAACTCCTTAAATGAAATGGTCAATAGGAATCATAGTATCTATATGTTTTGACAGATGAACTGTCACTCAAAACGTGATCCCAAGGTGCCTATAGGTTGTGACGGCAGACAGGATTCCAATGCCATCTGCCAGGTTTGCCGTTTGGGTACACCTGTTAGAAGACTGCATGCTTTTGTGTCCTAACAGGGCAAAAAAATGAAAAATGTCCTGCTGTCCTTTCATTAGGACAGGGCATGAGTACAGAATAAGAGGGAGTTGACTCTTAACATTCCTGCTGATCTTCTGTCGAAAAATGAACGTGGCGCTCATGTTCAATGTTTCTGTGCCATGCGCATGCACAAGTCTACATAGTAATGAAGGTTCATGGTTTTGCAAAATTGTCAATTTGAAATGAATGTGACAAGACTGAAACACACAGCACCACTGTTAGACAATGACCAGGTAGATGACACAGGGTAAATAACAAAGGTGCGCCTTGGCTCCTTCCAGCAGCTGATTCAAAGAGATAACAAAAGTCAGACACACTTTCAGCTGTCCTATCTTTAGAAGAAGATATTCAATCCTTAAAGACTTTCAAAGGAAATAAAGAAAATAGGTGATTTTAACAATGTGCATTTAAGATATTATAATTCTTTCTACATGGAGCAAGTTTATTATGACTATAAATGCTATAAAACTGCCCCTATGTACAAGAATATAACTACTATAATACTGCTCCTATGTACAAGAATATAACTACTATAATACTGCTCCTATGTACAAGAATATCATACTATAATACTGCCCCTATGTACAAGAATATAACTACTATAATACTGCCCCTATGTACAAGAATATAACTACTATAATACTGCCCCTATGTACAAGAATATAACTACTATAATACTGCTCCTATGTACAAGAATATCATACTATAATACTGCCCCTATGTGCAAGAATATAACTACTGTAATACTGCCCCTATGTACAAGAATATAACTACTATAATACTGCTCCTATGTACGAGAGTATAACTGCTATAATACTGCTCCTATGTTTAAGACTATAACTACTATAATACTGCCCCTATGTACAAGAATAAAACTACTATAATACTGCTCCTATGTACAAGAATATAACTACTATAATACTGCCCCTATGTACAAGAATATAACTACTATAATACTGCGCCTATATACAAGAATATAACTACTATAATACTGCCCCTATGTACAAGAATATAGCTACTATAATACTGCCTCTATGTACAAGAATATAACTACTATATTACTGCTCTTATGTACAAGACTATAACTACTATAATACTGCTCCCCATGTACAAGAATATAACTACTATAATACTGCTCCTATGTACAAGAATATAACTACAATACTGCCCCCTATGTACAAGAATATAACTATTATAATACTGCCCCCTATGTACAAGAATATAACTGCTATAATACTGCCCCTATGTACAAGAATATAACTACTATAATACTGCTCCTATGTACAAGAATATAACTACTATAATACTGCCCCTATGTACAAGAATATAACTACTATAATACCGTCCATATGTACAAGAATATAACTACTATAATACTGCTCCTATGTACAAGAATATAACTACTATAATACTGCCTCCTATGTACAAGAATATAACTCCTATAATACTGCCCCTATGTACAAGAATATAACTACTATAATACTGCTCCTATGTACAAGAATATAACTACTATAATACTGCCCCTATGTACAAGAATATAACTACTATAATACCATCCATATGTACAAGAATATAACTACTATAATACTGCTCCTATGTACAAGAATATAACTACTATAATACTGCCCCTATGTACAAGAATATAACTACTATAATACTGTCCATATGTACAAGAATATAACTACTATAATACTGCTCCTATGTACAAGAATATAACTGCTATAATACTGCCCCTATGTACAAAAATATAACTACTATAATACTGCTCCTATGTACAAGAATATAACTACTGTAATACTGCCCCTATGTACAAGAATATAACTACTATAATACTGCTCCTATGTACGAGAGTATAACTGCTATAATACTGCTCCTATGTTTAAGACTATAACTACTATAATACTGCCCCTATGTACAAGAATAAAACTACTATAATACTGCTCCTATGTACAAGAATATAACTACTATAATACTGCCCCTATGTACAAGAATATAACTACTATAATACTGCCCCTATGTACAAGAATATAACTACTATAATACTGCCCCTATGTACAAGAATATAGCTACTATAATACTGCCTCTATGTACAAGAATATAACTACTATATTACTGCTCTTATGTACAAGACTATAACTACTATAATACTGCTCCCCATGTACAAGAATATAACTACAATACTGCTCCTATGTACAAGAATATAACTACAATACTGCCCCCTATGTACAAGAATATATGGAGCGCCCCCACACCGCCGCAGGGCCGAGGGGTACCCGGAGCCGGGCCTCTGGGTCTCAATCCTGGGGTTGTCACGGTGGCTAGACCCGGTCCGTGGCCCTGTCTGTCAGTGGGGGACTTCCGGTGCAATAAGTGGTGGTGTAGCGGTGCAGTTGTAGGGTGCAGGTCGCGGTAAATAACGAGGACACCAGGTTGCAGTCTCTTTACCTCTTTACTGAAGATCTCTGGGTCCTCAGTCCGGAATACGGTTCACCAGGCTGCGCAAGTCCGGCCGGTCCAATGGCACCTCCAGAGTTCTCTTCACAGGTGGAAATCTGCGCCTTCCCCCTAGCGCTATGTGTTGTGGTCCTTCCCTGCTGTGCTTACGGAAAGTACCCCACAACTGTTGTGTCTGTTTCTTAAGTTCCCTCACAACTCGATTAGATGATGTTCTGCTAATCCTCCGTCCCTCCCTGATGTTCTGGTTGGGACGGCACCCGTTTGACGGGTAGGCTCGGAGCTCTTCCGGGACCCTAGAGTCGCCCCTCTCCACAAGTTGCCCCCCAAGACTGCATAGGTGATTTGAGTTAGACAGCCCGCCTTAGACTGACTGTCCTGCCGCTGTTTAGAGTATTGCTTGAAGCTGGATATTATAATACTCCCTCGGCGTTCCGGCCACCGGTTATGCGCCTCAGTAGGATGTTGCTTTGGTCTTACAGCACGACCCCTACTGGAATTCTCCTATTGCTTGATCTCGTTTCTCACTCAGCACAATATATCTCGCTTCTGATCCTTTCTTGGGCACCGCCGCTATCCTGAGCAGGCACGGTCCCGTTACGTTCGTTCAAGTTGCCAAGCCTCTGTCAGGATCCCACCCCTGACAGAGACCCTACTGTATCTTCCCCCACAACACCCTCTGCCACAAGGTGTTGCCTGGTTCCAACCCAGTCAGCTTCCGATCTAACTTCCTGCCTGACCCCCAGTTTACCCACTATGGTGGGGAGTGGCCTAGTGAATAGAACCCTTAGCTCCCCCCGGAGGCCCGGCTGTGAAATGTATTGGTGTCTGTGATACCTGGTCAGACGAACTCCTTCAGTGCCATCAGACGTACCATAGCTCCCCATAGTGGCGGAGCCACAGCACTGCAACGACCAGGACTCTGGGGCGCTGCATATAACTATTATAATACTGCCGCCTATGTACAAGAATATAACTGCTATAATACTGCTCCTATGTACAAGAATATAACTACAATACTGCCCCCTATGTACAAGAATATAACTATTATAATACTGCCCCCTATGTACAAGAATATAACTACTATAATACTGCCCCTATGTACAAGAATATAACTACTATAATACTGCCCCTATGTACAAGAATATAACTACTATAATACTGCGCCTATATACAAGAATATAACTACTATAATACTGCCCCTATGTACAAGAATATAACTACTATAATACTGCCCCTATGTACAAGAATATAGCTACTATAATACTGCCTCTATGTACAAGAATATAACTACTATATTACTGCTCTTATGTACAAGACTATAACTACTATAATACTGCTCCCCATGTACAAGAATATAACTACAATACTGCTCCTATGTACAAGAATATAACTACTATAATACTGCTCCTATGTACAAGAATATAACTACTATAATACTGCCCCCTATGTACAAGAATATAACTACTATAATACTGCCCCCTATGTACAAGAATATAACTATTATAATACTGCCCCCTATGTACAAGAATATAACTGCTATAATACTGTCCCTATGTACAAGAATATAACTACAATACTGCTCCTATGTACAAGAATATAACTATTATAATACTGCCCCCTATGTACAAGAATATAACTACTATAATACTGCCCCCTATGTACAAGAATATAACTATTATAATACTGCCCCCTATGTACAAGAATATAACTGCTATAATACTGTCCCTATGTACAAGAATATAACTACTATAATACTGCTCCCTATGTACAAGAATATAACTACTATAATACTGCTCCTATGTACAAGAATATAACTACTGTAATACTGCCTCCTATGTACAAGAATATAACTACTATAATACTGCTCCTATGTACAAGACTATAACTACTATAATACTGCCCCTATGTACAAGAATATAACTACTATAATACTGCCCCTATGTACAAGAATATAACTATTATAATACTGCCCCCTATGTACAAGAATATAACTACAATACTGCTCCTATGTACAAGAATATAACTACTATAATACTGCCCCCATGTACAAGAATATAACTATTATAATACTGCCCCCTATGTACAAGAATATAACTACAATACTGCTCCTATGTACAAGAATATAACTGCTATAATACTGCCCCCATGTACAAGAATATAACTACTATAATACTGCCCCTATGTACAAGAATATAACTATTATAATACTGCCCCCTATGTACAAGAATATAACTTCTATAATACTGCCCCTATGCACAAGAATATAACTACTATAATACTGCCACTATGTACAAGAATATAACTACTATAATACTGCCCCTATGTACAAGAATATAACTACTATAATACTGCTCTTATGTACAAGAATATAACTACTATAATACTGCCCCTATGTACAAAAATATAACTACTATAATACTGCCCCATGTACAAGAATATAACTGCTATAATACTGCTCCTATGTACAAGAAAATAATACTATAATAATATGCAGTATACCTATGTAGAATTTAAAAATGTAATTCAGAAATTGATATTTAGGAAACATATAAAAAATGAAACATTATCCTATATTAGAATACGTAACTTTTATATAACCATATATTTTATTTAACCTTTTGGATGGTGAGATTTTCCATGTGAGTAGATGCCGTATACAAGTAGTACAGCTGTTATCTACACATCTGCTGTGTGGTGCATGTGATTCTAATAGCTGCTCCTGTACTGCCACCTAGTGTTTATTCTAAGACATGCATTTAACGAAGTGCAAACTAGACCTGCAATATTTCCTGCATGTATAATATCGTAGTTATTTATTGTCTCAACATACTTGCCACATTTACCATAGTCCATTGGGAGGTTGGAGCTGCATGAAATACACATTAATTTGAAAGCTACTAAGGTGCAGGAAGCCTGTCCGGGACTGCAATAGTTAAAATACTTGCGGGCCTCTCAGAGAGAAATATTTAATGTTCTGGAACAATTTCAAGGGTGCCAACACTTTTGGCCATGGGTGTAAGTATATTTTTCATTTTTTACGTATTACGATTATGTTCTTTGGACTGGGAAGATCATAGAGCGTTAGAAGGGACATTAGATTTGCGTGATGTATTAGAATGTTTTACATTGTTATGTGACCGAGTGGAGTTCTGCCCAGCAACAGATAGTGAGTAGGTATGGATAGACTTAAGAGTTGGGACTAGCCCAGAGAGGGAGGGACTATGTAGCAAGATCAGAGAGGACTTCCTGGTAGTGAGTCAGACAGGACCCAGTGTGCACCAGACGTGGACTTAGGGTGTGAAAAGTGAGCCGAGCCGCACGACATGGGTGGAGACCGAGACAGTGGATCGCGAGATCCAAAGCAGAGAAAGGAAAGTGATCGAAGGACAGAGTGATGCACCGGAGACGAGACCTGGGACAGGATGCCTAGCAGTACGGCCCCGAGTTTACAACTCATAGAGGTAAAGGGCCAGAATGGATCAAGGAACATGAGATGAAGAGAGGGCCCCTGGTGGGAATTCCAAGGCGTCAGCAAGCAGAGAATCTAAGTAACGATCATAGAGGCAAACTAACTCCCCTAAGGGAAAAAGGATGCAGAGCCGTGGGTTGAAGTATAGGACTCTCACTTTTGGGACTGTAGAACTGAGCTGGGTTGAGGTGAAGTCAGAGGAACTTGAGGCAGAAACAAGTACAAGTTCTATGCCTAGAAGAAGTAGAGGCTGTGAAGATTTCCCGAAACATTTGTGAAGTTATGACCCGCTACCTATTGTACATACTTCCCACCAACTTAATGTTAAGTAAAAGAGAGTATGTTTTCGAGTGCTGCTCTCATTGAACTGTTTAAAGGGAACCTATCACCCCGTTTTTTTCGGTATGAGATAAAAATACTGTTAAATATGGCCTGAGCTGTGCATTACAATAGTGTAGTTTGTGGACCCCGATTCCCCACCTATGCTGCCGAAATACGTTACCAAAGTAGTAATTTTCGCCTGTCAATCAGGCTGGTCAGGTCGGATGGGCGTGGCTTCTTCCCCCAGATATTGCGTAGTTTTCCGTTGGTGGCGTAGTGGTGTGCGCATGTCCAACGTCCCCAATCCTGCACGGGGGGGTGAAAATAGCAGCGATGTCCGTTATTCCATTGGTGGTCGGTGGGCGCGGCCATCTTCCTTTGGCCGCGCGTGCGCAGAAGCGGCGCTCTGCTGGCCGCGGCTTCAGGAAAATGGCCGCCGCGATCTCCATCTGCGCACGCGCGGCATCCCGCGGCCATTTTCCTGAAGCCGCGGCCAGCAGAGCGCCGCTTCTGCGCACGTGCGGCCAAAGGAAGATGGCCGCGCCCACCGACCACCAATGGAATAACGGACATCGCTGCTATTTTCACCCCCCCGTGCAGGATTGGGGACCTTGGACATGCGCACACCACTACGCCACCAACGGAAAACTACGCAATATCTGGGGGAAGAAGCCACGCCCATCCGACCTGACCAGCCTGATTGACAGGCGAAAATGACTACTTTGGTAACGTATTTCGGCAGCATAGGTGGGGAATCGGGGTCCACAAACTACACTATTGTAATGCACAGCTCAGGCCCTATTTAACAGTATTTTTATCTCATACCGAAAAAAACGGGGTGATAGGTTCCCTTTAATATCCGGTCATTGTCAGCCAAAGTCACCGGCATCATGCGGCCTGCAAGAGCATAGGACCCCATAGATGAAGCCCACACACCCAGCCAGTACCTCCATCTTGCCAAAGTCACCGACATCATGCGGCCTGCGAGGGCATAGTAATCCATAGACGAAGCCCACCCACCCAGCCAGGACCTCCATCTTCATGTAGCGTGACGGGATATGAAAGACAAGTACCTCGACCAAGGATACCGCCCCGTGCCATGTTACAGAGCTACTGGGCATGTGTACAGGAAGCTTGTTCCTGTTAGTCAGTAGTGATGGGTAGTCTGGTTCTTTTTGGTGATCTCGCTCACTTGGCTCGGCTTCCCAAAAATTGTCACGTCTTGTAGATCCTAAATGGATCCCAGGTGAACAAATATTTAAGATATGAACGCCACTGAAACCGTCACTACTTGCAGCCTGCCTATTAAATTGATGAATGGGCAGGGTTTTGTTTTGGGTGGGCGAGGTTACGTCCGCCTGAACTCCGGAATTCAGCCATAAAGAGAATTTAGTGGTTCTCACTAGGGTGCCGTTTCTCGTTGTATACAACGGTGAGCTGGCTCTTTGTTTCGGTTCCTTCATGAACGACCCACCAGTGTTAGTCAGTTATGGTTGAGATATTGGAGGAACAAGGAGCATCATTTGAGCTATAGGCCACAAGTGGGAAGTGTGCTGAGAGAACGAACCAAGACCAGATTCGGAACAGAGCCATTGTAACCTATTGCCATCTACACGGCTGGAGTACGGAGACAGGAAGGGAAGTCAGAGAGACACACGTTGACCATGTGACTATTACGCTGAGGAAGGGTCTTCACTTTCTGCGAGTAACTGCAGTAGTAGTAAACAGAGTTGACGGAGGGGTGATTCCCATAGGCAGCTAGTAAGGCGTGGACAAATGACGACGATACTGGTCCGGGAGGATTAAGTAGTGTCTTACTCTGAGCAGGAAGGAGCACGGGGTACTGCACCATAGTGAGCAATATCGATAGTGGTAGAAGAAATACTCTGTTACGCTGCAGCTCTGCAACACAAGAAATGAACCTCTGTCTTCTGTGGAAGAAATGCATGCCGTTTATCAAATGTTGGGAACCATTTTCAAGAATTCAAGTAAAGTTTTTTTTAACATTTTAAAATGGTTGTTGGTCTCCCTGATTCATGAAGATAAGGTCCCCATTCCATCTTACCACCTGTGGCCCAAAAAGGGCAAAGTTACAAGTTCCCACGAATGTAGCGAGGTGTATAGGGACACGGAAGTAACCACCGGCCAGCCTCGTCTTTTACACGTGCACAAATGAGGGAAGGGCTACTAAGCATAATATATTATGATGTAATACCCGAATCAGTCACAAGATGGCAAAAGATTAGAAAAACAATGGTGGCCTAAATATAAAATCTACAAATTGGTGGTATATGAAATGCGGAACGATAGGAACCAGTATAGATGCGAGGGTAATGTAATACAGTACATCACAGGAAGATTGTATGAAGTCATATTTCAATGTAAGCAGGGCTGCCACCAGGAATTTCAGGGCCCCATACTGGCAACATTTTGGGCCCACTTGAGACTCCGCCCAAGCTCACCCCAGCTCTGCCTCCACCCCTCAAACCTTCCACAGTCCAACTGTCCACTCTAGGAAAAACTCCACTTTTGCACCACATCCTCACCAATCACACAGTAACGGTTCCCATCAAACATCATATCTCATACATAGACATCAGTTTTTGTTTCAGCCCAAAAAAATTTAACCGTCCATCACGACAAGGTAGATTCTTTTAGAAGGGCCCTACTCTACTCTAACCTATTACTATTTTTTGAAAATATCCAATACTCTTTTTATGTATATTTTATTTATTTTTGGTTAAGGGAATGTGTCACATATTTTTTTTTAATGACCAATAATGCCACAAATACTCTCATACTATGGCCGCACGACATATTGCCACCACATAGTGACCAAATAATACCACATACAAGGGATTAAAACCGCCCCCCCATGACTAATCACATATTACCACCACATAGTGACCGAATAATACCACATAGAAGGAAAAAATATCACCACACCATAACCAGACAACATAATACCACCACATACAAGGAACAAATACCATCATGCCATATGCAGACCACATATTACCACCACATAGTAACCAAATAATGGCACATACAAAGAACAAATACAGCAACACAATGACCAGATCACATATTGACCGAATACTACAATACTGATCATTCATAAAAAAAACACAATACTAATATTACCGTAAGTGTCATTATACACAGGAGCTCTGTACATAGTATACAGTGTAAATTGTCAGTGTACAGGTAATACAGGGATTACCAGTGACATTATATACAGGAGCTCTGTACATAGTATACGGTATATAGTGCCAGTGTACAGGTAATACAGGGATTACCAGTGACATTATATACAGGAGCTCTGTACATAGTATACGGTATATAGTGCCAGTGTATAGGTAATACAGGGAATACCAGTGACATTATATACAGGAGTTCTGTACATAGTATATGGTATATAGTGTCAGTGTAAAGGTAATACAGTGATCACCAGTGACATTATACACAGCAGCTCTGTATATAATATCAGTGTACAGGTAATACAGGGATCACCAGAGTTATTATATACAGGAGCTCTGTACATAGTATACAGTAAATAATGTCAGTGTACAGGTAATACAGTGATCACCAGTGACATTATACACAGCAGCTTTGTATATAGTATACAGTATATGGTGTCAGTGTACAGGTAATACATGGATCACCAGTGACATTATACACAGGAGCTCTGTATATAGTGTATAGTGTACAGATAATACAGTGATCACCAGTGACATTATACAGAGTAACTCTGTATATAGTGTATAGTGTACATGTAATACAGTGATCACCAGTGACATTATACACAGGAGCTCTGTGCATAGTATATAGTGTATAGTGGCAGTGTACAGGTAATACACTGACTCACCAGTGACATCTCTAGTTGAATTCCTTCATCTTCGCCTTTTTTCTTGTCCAGCGCAGACCGCCATCACTTCTTCCAGCCAGGAATCGCCTCTATATAAAAAAAACACAGTTATCTAGAGCACCACTTCCAGAGGACATTCCCCACTTTTTCTCCAACTTCTACACTATTTCAGATAAAGATAAAAGTGACAAAGTGCTGCCCTGCACAGTTAGAGGAACCCCCCCCCCCCTTAATCCATCCTTTTCCCTCCGCCACCTTCTATACAGGATTGTTTGCTGTTCCCCACCCCCAATCTCAATAATCTCATAATCATTTCCCCTCCTCCACCCCTAATACAGCATCATTTGCTGCCTTCACCTTCAATACATCATTTACTCTACCCTAAACCCCACTTCATTTTTATTTCCCCCCCCCCCCGTAACCCAATTCATTATTATTTGCACTCCTCCACCCTCAATTCATCATTATTTGCTCTACTCACCTTAAATTCATCATTTGCTGTCCCCCACCCTCAATTCATATTTTGCTCTTCCCCACCTTCAATACAGCATCATTTGTTCTCCCCACCCCTAATTAATCATCACTTGTGCTCCCTCACTCTCAATACATCATAATTTGTTGTCCCCCACGTTCATACATGGCACCTTTCCTTTCCAGTCTGAGATGCTTTGTCATCATTATTGGGGGTTTCTCTGTTGCAACAGTGGCACATACATCACCTGGCGTTAGTGAGCACTGCCTCTATACAATGAGTGGGTGGTGAGGTACGCATGAAAGCTTTTTTTTTTTTTTTTTTTTTTTTTAAAGCAGGTACATCCACTTATAAAAATCATATTTTATTTCAGATTCATAAAAAAAACAGTTCTGTGAGAGAGAATCGGCTCAATTATGCTACTGAGAATTGGCTCAAACTCTCATCTGAGTGTCATCGTAGTGTGACCTGATTCTCCTGGATGAGAGAATAGGAGCACATTGAGAAGACGGAGAACTTAATCTCTCCATCTTTTCCATTGTCTGAGGCCGTGGATGTCGGACTGCACTCAGATGACATCTGAGTGCAGACCAATGTTTCACACGGATCCATTGATTTCAATGGGTCCGTGTGATCTGAATTCCAGAGCCACTCACAGCGTGCTGCAGATTATTTTTCCACAGACCAATTCGGTCTGTGGAAAAAATCACAGATCTGTGCTGCCCCATAGTATAACATTGTGCCGAGGGTTATCTGATAAAACATCACATAACACTCGGCCGTGTTATATTCTCATGCAAGCGAGGACTAAAACCCTTTATTCCCCCTGCAGATCTTCTCCAATTAGCCTCTCATGCTGGAGTCCAGCCTCAATTACTTTTTTTTTTGCAATTCTGTGGAATTTTCCCATACTTCTACATATACTGTACTTGTGATATATGTACACACATAAATAAATGTATTGTGCGTTTATGTTTCCATCACATCTCTGGAAGGTGAATCTATTTGTCAGCTATAAATCCGATGAACTCAGTGTCCTGCTGACCCCTCACCCCCTGCAGAAAAGGTAAAGTAAAGGAGAGTAAATGGCACCTGTGTTCCTTTTGAGAGAGGACTGCTGTGTCCTGTCAGGGGGCTGCTGTGTCCTGTCAGGGGGCTGCTGTGTCCTGTCAGGGGGCTGCTGTGTCCTGTCAAGGGGGCTGCTGTGTTTTGTCAGAGGGCTGCTGTGTCCTGTCAGGGGGCTGCTGTGTCCTGTCAGACGGCTGCTGTGTCCTGTCAGGGGGCTGCTGTGTCCTGTCAGGGGGCTGCTGTGTCCTGTCAGGGGGCTGCTGTGTCCTGTCAGACGGCTGCTGTGTCCTGTCAGGGGGCTGCTGTGTCCTGTCAGGGGGTTGCTGTGTCCTGTCAGGGGGCTGCTGTGTCCTGTCAGAGGGCTGCTGTGTCCTGTCAGGGGGCTGCTGTGTCCTGTCAGGGGGCTGCTGTGTCCTGTCAGAGGGCTGCTGTGTCCTGTCAGGGGGCTGCTGTGTCCTGTCAGGGGGCTGCTGTGTCCTGTCAGAGGGCTGCTGTGTCCTGTCAGGGGGCTGCTGTGTCCTGTCAGGGGGCTGCTGTGTCCTGTCAGGGGGCTGCTGTGTCCTGTCAGGGGGCTGCTGTGTCCTGTCAGGGGGGCTGCTGTGTCCTGTCAAGGGGGCTGCTGTGTTTTGTCAGAGGGCTGCTGTGTCCTGTCAGGGGGCTGCTGTGTCCTGTCAGACGGCTGCTGTGTCCTGTCAAGGGGGCTGCTGTGTTTTGTCAGAGGGCTGCTGTGTCCTGTCAGGGGGCTGCTGTGTCCTGTCAGACGGCTGCTGTGTCCTGTCAGGGGGCTGCTGTGTCCTGTCAGGGGGCTGCTGTGTCCTGTCAGGGGGCTGCTGTGTCCTGTCAGACAGCTGCTGTGTCCTGTCAGGGGGCTGCTGTGTCCTGTCAGGGGGTTGCTGTGTCCTGTCAGGGGGCTGCTGTGTCCTGTCAGAGGGCTGCTGTGTCCTGTCAGGGGGCTGCTGTGTCCTGTCAGGGGGCTGCTGTGTCCTGTCAGAGGGCTGCTGTGTCCTGTCAGGGGGCTGCTGTGTCCTGTCAGGGGGCAGATTGGGCACAGCCAGCCTTATCCTTCTTTGCAGGAGGTGAGGGTTGGAGGGTCACCAGCACAGACAGTGCTGTGCTCTTATCAGGACGTACAGCTGATACATAGACAGGGGTAAGGACATAGCATCATCCTCAGTGAGCCGGGTCCTGTGCTGATAGTATGGCTGATGCAGTGACTGAGCACAACAGCTGACTCACTGACTATGTGTCTGCTGCATGTGTGGACTGGAGCCTGTCAAGACACCATCCAGCAGAACAGGCTCAGGCACTCACCCAGAGGGGACTATGCTGCTCTGTGATGACTCTAGGGATAATACTGCAGGAGTGCGAGCTCAGCGGAGATTGGATGCTGGAGTCGCGCCCTCCCGTGACTCAGCAATGGCTGCCTCTCCCAGCTGTCTGTCACAATGATGCTCCTCCTACTGCTCCCTCCACACACAGCTCCTGTTTATAAATACCCTGACACCGGGCCCCTCCAGCTCACGGGCCCTATACACCAGTAAGGGTAGTAATACCCTGATGGCGGCCCTGATACTATGGACTGACCTGTCCGTTTCCCAGAACTGAATCCAATCAAGCACATCTGGGACATCATGTCTTCTTCCATCCACCAACGCCACGTTGCAACACAGACTATCCAGTAGTTGACTGATGCTTTAATCCAGGTCTGGGAGGAGATCCCTCAGGAGAACATCTGCCGCCTCATCAGGATCATGCCAAGGCATTGTAGGCAGATCATACAGGCACGTGGAGGCAACTGACACTACTGAGCATCATTTCCTTGTCTTGAGGTATTTCCACTGAAGTTGGATCAGCCTGTAATTTGATTTTCCACTTTGACTTTGAGTATCATTCCAAATACAGACCTCCATGGGATATTAATTTTGATTTACATTGATCATTTTTATGTTTTATTGTTCTCAACACATTCCATTATGTAATGAATAAAGATTTGCAACTGGAATATTTCATTCAGTGATATCTAGGATGTGGTATTTTAGTGTTCCCTTTATTATTTTAAGCAGTAGATATTATAGATAGTATATGCAATGTCAAAAAGACTGTCTTCAAAAGCAGTGAAGTGGCATAAAGAAGTGACGTGACCATTCTTCCGGCAGCTTCCACTTGTAGGCTGCTCACTATTGTATACATAATGTTAAATTAAAAGAAAATGCCAGTGGCGTTGCTACCGCAAAAAAAGCCACAAAAATTTCAATGCATTAAAAACTCAGAGGGGATGCCGGAGTCTAATAGGCATCGTGTACATATAGCCTTATATAGAGAATCATGACCCCAGAGGATAAAAAGTACATTCAATTCAAGGAGAATAACTTTTCCACAAATCGAATTCCTACGAAAGTCCGCTTGATCACACCCAGAAGCCGTCTAAATGCCTTAAACCATCACTATTGCACTTCCAGTATACGGTAATTTGCATATGTGGCACCCCTGAGGGTCCAGTCACCACAGAGGTACTGCACCTCAGCCAGAGGTATGGTACTCTGCTCTCGGGTAAGGAGTGGGGCACTACCCGAGACCTACACTAGCATCCAACACCACTCCAGGCCAGGAGATCTGGGCAGACCCTTTTGAGGGAGGGCCCCATCTCAGGCTGGAGGGGGAACTAGGTAAAGGGTGTGGGTGTAGAGACTGACGGTAAAAGGGAGGAGTTAGTTAGACAGTTAGGAGGAGTTGAAGGAGAGAAGTGAAGGAGAGCAGATGTGGACAGAGAAGCTCCTGAGAGGAAGGGTCCCAGGGGCCAGGGAAGTGAGGAATCCACCCGTGGCGCCCGAATCCACGCCGACCGTAGTCGGGCAGAAGGACCAGGTCGCGGTTGGGGGGGACCGGCCCCTTTGACTAGTGGAGGAACTACAAGGCTCAGCTAGAAAACCGGGGGGCTGTGGCTTCTGTATGAGCCACAGCCATATCCACACTCATTTGCCGAAAAGGCAGCCACGTAGGATCAAGGGGACCAGGAGGACGTCGCCCGACAGTATCCAAGGCTGCTGGCTTGAAACACTGTGTGTGAGGAGCAAAGCAGGAGGGCAAAGCCAGCGCAGAGAGACGGCCAGGAAAGGAACATAAAAAAGGGAGTCTCAGGAAACTGAACCCCGAATTACCTGAGAGCTGGCTGGACCACAGACCCAGACGACACAGCACCCGGCTGAGGACTTCATATAAGAACTGTGAGAAAACTGTGGAAACTGCACCCTGCGGTGTCCTCAGAATTATTTCCTGTGTCACTTGCCCTGCACTACAACATTCACCATCATTGTCTTTAACACTTTAACTGCCCTGAGGCTTAGCTTTACCCGCGGAGAGCTGTAACAACTCTGCTGCATCACCACCCACCCCAGTGGACCTGAACAGCAGCATCGGCCACTTCCCTATTGCCAAACACCACAGGTGGCGTCACGAACAAATCCCCTATAAACTTTATTTCCACCTTAATTTCACTTTTATTGGATGCCCAGGGCCACGGACCGGGTCACTGCTGCCGTGTCAACCCCCTGAAGACCCGTCCGACCCAGCCCGGGTACCCCACAGCCCTGGCGGGCGTGCCACATACAGCTTCTAAGTTATTGGATCCTTACAGTAAAATATATCATATTTATCAGGAGACAAGCACCTATACAGCTATTCTACTGCTTCGTATCAGAAAAACTAGCTGAAAGGCTCCCACCCAATTCTTGAGGAAAAGCCCCACAGTAAGGCCTGTTTCACACGTCAGTGGCTCCGGTACGTGTGGTGACAATTTTCTCACGTACCGGAGACACTGACTCACGTAGACACATTAAAATCAATGTGTCTCTGCACATGTCAGCGTGTTTTCACAGACCGTGTGTCCGTTTGAAAAACACGGAGACATGTCAGTGTTCGTGGGAGGGCACGGACCCATTAAAGTCAATGGGTCCGTGTAAACGCGTACCGCACACGGATGCTGTCCGTGTCCCGACTGAGTACCACACAGACCGTGCAGGAGACAGCGCTACAGTAAGCGCTGTCCCCCCAGCGTGTGGTGCTGAAGCCGCCATTCATTTCTTCTCCCCAGCAGCGTTCGCTGGAGAGAAGGAATGAAAAATCAATGTTTTTTTATTATTTTTGTGTGTAAAATAAAGATCCTTGTCACCTGCCGCCTCCCACCCCCTGGGCGCCCGCCCGCTGGCATTAAAATACTCACCCAGCTCCCTTGATGATTCCTCTCAGCGCCGCAGCTTGTCCTGTATGAGCGGTCATGTGGTGCCGCTCATTACAGTGATGAATATGCGGCTCCCCCTCCTATAGGGGTGGAGCCGCATATTCATCACTGTAATGAGCGGTACCACGTGACCGCTCATACAGGACAAGCTGCGGCGCTGAGAGGAAGTATCGAGGGAGTTGGGTGAGTATTTTAATGCCAGCGGGCGGGCGCACAGGGGGTGGGAGGCTACAGGTGACAAGGATCTTTATTTTACACACAAAAATAATAAAAAAACATTGATTTTTCATTCCTTCTCTCCAGCGAACGCTGCTGGGGAGAAGAAATGAATGGCGGCTTCAGCACCACACGCTGGGGGGACAGCGCTTACTGTAGCGCAGTCTCCTGCACGGTCCGTGTGGTACTCAGTCGGCACACGGGCGGCACATGGCTGCCGCACGTGTGCCACACTGATGTGCCATGTGAGCTCACGGACACGAATAACTCCGGTACCGATTTTTCCGGTACCGGAATTATCTGGACGTGTGAGACTGGCCTAAGATTTGGTGGCAGCAGGCACTGAGGTTTTATCTTGCACATAAGGGATCATTCAGACGTCAATGATTTTTCTAGTACGAGAAAAATCAGTCCAAGTTTCATCAGTGTTTTATATCAGAGTCATCAGAGTTTTGTCAGTGTTTTATCAATATTTATCTGATGTAAAAAAGGCTTCTTCTATCAAGCAGTCTGTGAAAAACAGATAGCACGTGGATGACTTGTATTGGTAACTTTTGTGAGCGATGAAAAAAAGAACCTGAATTTTTGCTCCTATTAGTGGTATGTCTGATGGAAGAATGAAACATCCGCTGAAAACAAAACCCTGATGTGAAGCACAGCAGAGGCTTAATTATGTCTACAGTGAAGTACAGAGGGGGGCTCAGTGATGCCTGTAGTGAAGCAAGGAGGCGAATTGGCGATGCAAAGCATGGCGATGGCTCAGTGATGCCTACAGTGAAATATGGTGGGTGATGGGGACTCAGTGATGCCTACAGTGAAGCATGGCAGTGACTTGGTGATGTCTACACTGAAGAATGGCGTGGGCTCTGTGATGCCTAGAGTGAAGCATGGTGGGGAGAAAGTGATGCCTACATTGAAGCATGGTGGTGGCTCAGTGATGCGTACAGTGAAACATGGGAGTGACTCAGTGATGCCTTCACTGAAGTCTTTGAATGCAAACTCAAGAATTTTAGTGAACTGAAGGCCATTACCCATGAGTAATAGGCTAAGATTCCTCAGGATCGCTGACAAAAGCTGGATTCTGTCTATGCATCATGTTTGCACCATATAGCAACAGCCAGGGATGCTCAACCAAGCACTAAAGCAGTTTGTCATGAAGAGGTTGAATAATTCTGAGCCTATAGTAGTAAGTAAATGCGGTATTTTGTGCTGAAATTGGAGACACCACTTGTGATATTAATTCTGTTGAGCTATTTACATTGATCACATTTTATCGTTTTATTGGTTTATTGCAGATAGCAGAAAGTATTTAAATTTTGCTAATAAATATATATTAAAATGGGGGTGAGATAACGTCAATTAAAAGAGTGGTTGTTGGGTCGGTGGCAGAAGTTTAAACTACCACCTATCGGTTACATAAGTGGTTGATTAATAGCCTGTTTAGAAAGGCAGACTGCACCTACATGTGTACAGAACGATCGTTAACATGATTGTTCTGTGCACATAGAATGCCATTATTCTCGGCAGCACATGTCTTGTTTACAATGGACCTGGGCTGCCAAGAACAATGATCTTAACAAGCTCCCAGGAGAAAAAAAAAGAATTTTACTCGTTAGGCTGATGATTAACAGCCCGCTGAGTAGATAATAAATTATTAAAGGGGTCTGTGTGCTTAATAAAAATAAACTAAATCCAATCAAAATGTTTAGTACCTGAGAATAGCAGCAAAGACATGGAGAATTATTTACAATATTACACAGAAATTATAGATGACCATTATTCTCAGAGTACATAATATCCAGTACATAGAAGCAACCAGAGAGAAATCATCATATACTTGTGCAGCAGATCATACACCCATGTCACCCCCTAGTATCTTTATAGAACAGTGCCATACACATAATGCAGCATGAAGGGGCTCGGAGAAGGTGGCAGTGAAGGTGTGTAAGTGTCTGATGGGGTCACACAGCTCATAAAAGGACAACTGCCTGGCCTCATAATCCAGACATATCCTGACTCTATCATTCAAGATATTGTCAGGTAAATAGATCTCTTTCCTGTCATGTATCACTGAATATTGATTATTATTTCGCCACAAACCCCAGGACTTGTTATTATTTCCAATATATGATCCATATCCCGTCCTATCAATACTGGGATAACACATCCCCACCATCCACATTCCTGATCTACTGCTCTCCACATCCCAGTAATGTCGTCCTGAGGTAAATCCTCTCCTGCTCATCACCTGAAAATCCTGGAATCTCTCTGCTGTTTCTGGACGTTTCTCTTTTGTTTCTGTCCAGGTTGCAGATTTCAGGTCGTTTGATATAAGGAGATTATTTGAAGCTGTGTTTACATCCAGTAATATGTCTGCAGGACCCTCCACATAGATCCCGCTCCTTATACCTGATATTACGTCACATAATGTGTGTAATGTGTGTGAGATCACAGCCACATCCAGGTCATCTCCATCATGGGGCTGTTTATCATGTCCCCCTGTGTCCTCATCACCTCCCTCCTCCTCAGGATCACACAAGTCACCGGTGTCTGGTTCCTGTAAGACAGTCAGTGGATCCATCATGTTACACAGCTCCTCAATGTGTCTCATCTTCCTGGACAGCTCGTCCTTCTTTATTTCCAGCTGATGGATCAGAGCAGACAGTGACAGTGACTCTTCCTTTTCCTGCCTGGAGATCTCACTCAGGACCTTCTTCTCCAGGTCGTCCACCCGTCTCCTGATGTCTGTACACAGGGCAGTGACTCTCTCGGTTTCTCCAGCTGCTTTGTCTTGAGCTTTTCTCCAGCGTTTCTCCAGACTCCGGACTCTTTCCTCAGTCTCCTTTCTCTTTGTGATCAGTTTTTGGAGAACATTTCTCAGTTTCTCCTTCTTCTCCGAGGCCTCATCCTGGTGTCTCCGATGTTCTTTGGCCAAACTGCAGGACACACAGATACAAGCAGCGTCCTCAGTGCAGTAATATTCCATTACCTTCTTATGGACAGAATATTTCCTTTTCTCCAGAGAAGTGCTGGGATCAGATAAGACGTGTTCTGGTGACTTGTTGTGAGACCTTACATGTTTATCACACAGAGAAGCCTCACAGTGTAGACAGGATCTAACAGCAGGTACCGGAGAGTCCACACAGTAAGTGCAGAAAATCCCAGGCTGCGTCTTTGTTGCTGGAGTAAACAGGAATTTCTCCATTATGTTTAGCAGCGCAAAGTCCCTCATCAGTGCCGGCCTTTCCAGAAATTGTTCCCTGCAGTCAGGACAGGAATAAACTCCAGACTCGTCCTGTGTATCCAGCGCTTGATCTATGCACATCCGGCAGAAGTTGTGTCCACATCTCAGCATTACAGGATCTGTATAAGTGCTCAGACAGATGGAGCAGTCCAGCTCCTCTCTCAGATCAGCAGACGCCATGGCTGCCGCCTGCCGGAAGTAGGAAGAGAGAAACTGAAACTTCAATTCTCGGATACTCAGAAACCATAGGTCAGATTTATACTTTTGAATGTATACAGGGCAGGGCTCAGGAGCACAATGTTAGTCAGGGTTAACTACTTAATGGACATTTGATATAACCATATATAATATTTGATGATTTTTTAAGCACTCACATTATGTTTGTTTATAAACAATTGGGTTGCTATTTGTAGTAAAGATTCTTAAAGGGAATATATCACAAATTCTTTTTTACATTTTAGACTTTTTGTTAAAATGTTTATAAATGTATAAAATTAAATTATGTGAATTTTTCTTAGAAAGTGTCAGCTGGGACCAAATAATTTATAGGAATCCCAAATACATATATGATTATATTTATGTCTAGTTTGGATAACATCAATTGTCCCTCAACTGGTAATATAGTTTAAACATTTTTCTAACTATTAATCTGAGCCGCCACTTTTATTTTAGTTCAGTGCTGTGCGCTGCATTACAATTTCCATCTGTCACCTGTAATTGCTGTGATCTGAGCAGAGCAGTCACGTCAATGCGGCACTCAGATCACAGCTATACCAGGTCAGCGCTCATGAAGTCCAAACACCAATGCTGCAGCAGTGACTTTATCCAGCTGTGAGTACAGGTCATTGGATGAAATCACCGCCGCAGCTCTGGTGCCAAGACCTTGTGAGTGCTCATTGGTAATGACAATGACCTGAACGCTGCAATGATATGACTGCTCCTCTCAGATCACAGTAACTGTGCACGGAACACTTAATCCTATTATGTGTCATACAGTCCGTATCTCTCATTTTGTGTGTGATACAGTCCACAGCTGTGTATTTATTCCTATCATGTGTGATACTGTCAGCAAAGATATTAATCTAATTCTGTCGTGTGATAGTCTACATTGCCGTGTATCTAATCCTATCATGTCATACAGCCAATGAGCCGTGTATCTAATCACGTCATGTGTTTATTCAGTCTACTGAGCTGTGTATCTAATCCTATCATGTGTGATACAGTCTTATCCAATCATGTATGATACAGGCCCCAGAGCCATGTATCTAATCCATTCATGAGTGATACAGTCTGTATATCAAATCCTATCCTGTGTGATGTAAACTGCTAAGGCATGTAACTAATTCTATCGTGTGATACAGTCTACTGAGCTGTTTATCTAACCCTATCATGTGTGATACATTCTACATAGCCATGTATCTAATTCTATCATGTGTGATAGAGTCTGCTGAGTTTTGTAACTAATTCTATCATGTGTGATACAGTCCGCTGTCCTTTAAATCTAATCCTAAAATGTATGATACTGACTGCTGAAGTGTGTATTTAAGAAAATCATGTGTGATACTGACTGCTACCTTGGAAAGCAGCTGAGTGAGTCAACCCCTCACACGTAGTGTTTTGAATTCGGGCATCATTCCAGGAACACACATAGAGGAACGAAGCCGCACCAGGTGTACCATGTGATCTTGCTCAAACCATGGCGAGTTCAGGAGTTGCTGGAAGCTCCTTGCCTGGGGGCCTGTCCCGAAACCAAAGTTGAGAAGGTGACAATCACGGAGACTCTAACACCAGCCCAGTAGCAACAGTGTCAAGATCTGCTGCAGTGGAACCGTGACCCATTCTCGGAGTTGTCAGGGCGTGCACAGGTGGTGGAAGAGGATGTGTTAACAGAGCCATATGAAAGGGTGAACCTCAAGCCCTATAGAATCCAGGAGGCACGTCAGGAGATCATATCAAAGGAGGTGAAGAGAATGCCAGACCTCGGTTTGATAGAGACAAAAAGTGGATGTTCGAGTCCCATTGTCCTCGTGCCAAAGCCCGATGGCGAGTGTCGATTTTGTAACAACTACCGTAGGCTAAATAAGGTGTCCAGTGGTGATGTGTATCCGATGCCCGGTGTGGACGAACTCATTAAGGGACTTGGGCCCACGATGTACATCGCAACCCTCAACCTGACAAAGGGGTACGGGCAGATCCCCATGTCCCAGAGTGTCAAGGAAAGATGGCCTTCTCGACACCGGATGAGTGTTTCCAGTACACCAGAATGCCCTTCGGTCTGCAGGGGACCCCAGCTACCTTCCAGATGGCGATGGATCGGATCTTGGCTCCACATAAGAAATATGCGGCAGCCTACCTTGATAACATTGTCGTCTTCAGCCCTGACTGTAGTAGTCATCTTCCAAAGGTACAGGCAATCCTGGATGTGTTAAGGAAAGCTGGGTTCACTGTAAATCCCAAAAAGTTTGCCATCGGGAAGAAAGAGGCCAAGTACTTAGGCTACATCGTCGGGAGAGGCGACACAGTTAAATAAGATTGAGGCAATACAGAAGTGGCTGCAACCACTTTCCAAGAAGCAAGTGAGGGCATTTCTTGGAATTGTGGGGTATTATCAGCGGTTTATCCCAAGTTTCACCATGATTGCTGCACCATTGACAGATCTCCTCAAGGGACCAAGTCGATGGACGATGGTGAAATGGACTACTGACACAGAGTGGGCATTTCAGATGCTGAGAGGACTATATGAAGTGCATTATGCTGTATTGAGGCCTATGAGGAGTGCAATATACTGTATGGATGCCTATGGGGAGTGCATTATACTATATGGCGGCCTCTGAGAAGTGCATTTACTGTATGGAGGCCTATGGGTAGTACATTATACTGCATTCAGATCTATGGAGAGTGCATGATACTGTATGGAAGCTTTTGGGGAGTGCATCATACTGTATGGAAGCTTTTGGGGAGTGCATTATACTGTATGGAGGCCTATGGGAATTGCATTATACTGTATGGAGGCTTATGGGGAGTGCATTATACTGTATGGAGGACTATGGGGAGTATCAATTTACCATATGAAGACTATCTGGGGGGCCATCACATACTGTGGGGATTACAGCGAGGGGTCCTTTATATAGTGATGGGGCCATCATACAGTGTGGGAGCTAATGTGGGTTTTTTGTACAGTGTGGGGCCCATTATACAGTGTTGGGGCCATTAAACTGTTTGGGGGGTACTAAAGGGTCAGTATACTGTGTGTGGGGTACTATAAATTGTGGAGGTCATTACACTAGGTATAGGAGAGCATCATACTGTGTACAGGGAAGCTGACTCAGGACTTTATTAAATGTTAAGTGGGCACATATTGTTGACGGGAACTCAGGCTATTGTGACTGTCAAAGGGGCACACAGAGGGTATTATTACTTTCTAGGAGCAATATGTGGGCACTGTTTTCTAGGGTACTTGCACAGGGCATAAATATATTCTAGAGGTTTGTTTTACCATCTGGAGGGCAGTAGGTGCAGTAATAGGAACACATATGGCAGCGGCAGCTCAGCATTGTGGTATCAGCAGTATGGGGAGTTTGTGCAGGTTGGGAATAGATAGGAACAGTGCTGGAAATGTGAGAAGTCATATATGCCTTTGTTGTAATCTCTGAGGCCGTGTCTTGGCTGGAAGAAGTTATCATGTCAGTCTGGGCCAGATGGAAAAGATGGGAACAGTGAATTACTCCACCAGAAAGAAAGTCAGCTGTAAGTCACCATGAATAAATGTACTGTAATCTCTTAAATGTTCTGCAGGACTGGAATCTACCACTATATGGTAGATCCATCTGAAGGGGTTAAAACATTTTACACCCAGGAGCTCTGCTAATGCAGCTGTGCTCCTGTCTGTAAAACTTTGTGAATGAATGGAATTGCAGATGGATTTACAGCGTGGGACAAGACTGAATGACGGAAGGTATGGAATATTGTTGTTTGTTATGTTTACATTTATTTCAGGTGACAAGGGTCTTCAGGTGGATTGAGAGTATAATAAAATATTAAAACACCCTGTGTCTTTATTTCATTAAAATACTTTTGAATAATGTGTGTGTGTTTTATTAACCATTTAATACTATTGGATTAATAATCGATAGGTGTCATAATTGACGCCTCTCCATTATTAACCTGGCTTAATGTCACTCACCTTACAATAGCAAGGTGGCATTAAACCTTCATTACCCCATATCCCACCGCTACACGGGAGTGGGAAGAGAGAGGCTAAGTGCCAGAATAGGCGCATCTTCCAGATGTGCCTTTTCTGGGGTGGCTGGGGGCAGATGTTTTTAGCTAGGGGGGTCCTATAACCATGGACCCTCTCTAGGCTATTAATATCTGTCCTCTGTCACTGGCTTTCCCACTCTGGTGGAGAAAATTGCGCGGGAGCCCACGCCAATTTTTTCCGGGATTTAACCCTTTAATTTAATAGCTAGAGCCCCCAAATTTTACACACAGACACTTGTTACATTAGTAAAGAGGAATATGTAATACAAAAAGGGATATGAGATGGTTTACTGTATGTAAACCATGTCTCATATACTGTCGGGTTTGTGAAGGAGATAGCAAAAGCCGGCAATTGAATTACCGGCTTTTATGCTATCTTGCGTTGAATTAAATATAAATATATAAATGTGTGTCTCACTATATATAGATTGTATATATGTTTTTAGGAACATTTTAGCCGATGGATCCGTGATTTGTCCATTTTGCAAGCCTGCGCAAAAAAAATCGCCGTACAGAATCCATACGGATGCCATACGGATGACACGCGGATACAAGGTCCGTAAAAATCGCATCCTCGCATTGAATACGGAACGGTGTTTTAGGAACATTAATGCGTATTACGGCCGTTAAATACGGACCGTATTTCACTACGCTGAGTGTGACGCCGGCCTAAGGGTGAGCCACCATAGTTGTAATCAGGGTTAATTGGGTAGGGGCACACTCAGAAGTTCTCCCCCATCCCACCTGAACCAAAACCCTAGCTGCGCCTCTGACCACAGTATACACAAAAACAAGCCGATGCTCTGAGTTCTGCACCCCCTCTGCGATCTCTGCACGAGTCTCTCGCATCAATACCCGGCACTGCCACCGGAACTCGGGACCGGAGCGTGCGGCTGCATAGAAATACGTTGCACATGCAAGTGTGACCCGGGCCTAACACAGTCTCTTCACTACCTGAAGTCAGTGGTCAGTGTCTCCAACACAAAATGGAGGAGGCTCTATCTTTGTCAGTATATCTCAGATATTATGGAGGAGGCTCTGTCTTTCAGTGCACCTCAGATAAAATGGAGGAGGCTCTATCTCTGTCAGTTACCTCAGATAAAATGGAGGAGACTCTTTCTCTGTCAGTTACCTCAGATATAATGGAGGAGGCTTTATCTCTCTCAGTTACCTGAGATATAATGAAGGAGGCTCTAGCTCTCAGTTATCTCAGATATAATGGAGGAGGCTTTATCTCTCTGTTACCTGACATATAATGGAGGAGGCTTTATCTCTCTCAGTTACTTCAGATATAATGGAGGAGTCTTTATCTCTCTCAGTTACCTGAGATATAATGGAGGAGGCTCTATGTCTCCCAGCTACCTCATATAGAGCCTCCATTATATCTCTCTCAGTTACCTCAGATATAATGGAGGAAGCTCTATGTTTCTCAGTTACCTAATATATAATGGAGGAAGCTCTATGTCTCTCAGTTACAACAGATATAATGGAGGAGGCTCTATGTCTCTCAGTTACCTCAGATAAAATGGAGGAGACTATCTCTGATACCTCAGATAAAATGGAGGCTCTATCTCAATGTTACCTCAGATATAGTGGAGGAGGCTTTATCTCTCTGTTACCTCAGATATAATGGAGGAGGCTTTATCTCTCTGTTACCTCAGATATAATGGAGGAGGCTTTATCTCTCTCAGTTACTTCAGATATAATGGATGAGGCTTTATCTCTCCCAGTTACCTGAGATATAATGGAGGAGGCTCTATCTCTCTGTTACCTCAGATATAATGGAGGAAGCTCTATGTCTCGCAGTTACCTCAGATAAAATGGAGGAGGCTCTCTCTCAGTTACCTCAGATAAAATGGAGAAGGGTCAATCTCTCCCTTATACCTCAAATAACATGGAGGAAGGATGCTCTATCTCCCTGTTACCTCATATAACTGGAAAATACTCTGTTTGACTGAGAAAAATGGAGAATACTTTCTCTTTGTCTTTATCAAAAATGGAGTTTGTGCTCTCTTTCCGAGATAAGATGGAGGATACTCACACAGACTTCTCTGCCTTTTTCTTACTTACAGGACTCCTCTATGTCCATCTTACTCCTCTTCCTCAGTTTTCTAGTTCCTCACAGATGCTCTTTGACCTTTCCCGCCACCTGCGCACTGCAGTATTTTGCTCTGCCCTCAACAGGACAGAGAAGTACGCCTGCGCAGGAGCCGCGATGCTGAGGAGACTTTGTGGATGAGGCAGGGACGCATCATCCACATGAAGCAAGCAGGAGGACGGCATCGCAAGAAGATGGGAGGCACCTGACCAAGACCAGACCGCCCTGCAGATGAGTATAATAAAAGTTATTTTTCTTCTCTTACAGGTCAGGTTGGGGGCAGATATACAGCATTATAGAATCCTGTATATTAGCCCTGAAAGATGATGGCCGTATCTCATATCAGCCAAACCTGGTGACAGGTTCACTTTAAATCACATTTGCTCACATTTAGTTTAAAAGGAGCAGAACTACAACCCCATATAATGGAAACTACACAGAAAATGAAACTGTGCTGTCAGTGTCAGACTGAAGAACATTGGGCCCACCAGAGGACTTGATTCTGAGGTCCCACCTTTCATGTATACAAAACCAATGCATTATCATTAAAGTGCTTATTCGGACCTTGACAAATTTTTATCAGGCACTGTATCAAGTGGTATAGCCATAAGATATACAATGTTAGGATTCGGCTCCCATCGGTTATCACTCCATTGCTCAGATACTGTTGAAATCCAGATGGTGGAGCCAGGTGCCAGGTTTGTGAGTCGCCCGCCAGGGCTTGTGGGGTACTCGGTACCGGGTCCAGTACTTAAGGGGACCTGTCACGGCGGCGACCCGGTCCGTGGCCCTGGGTGCCCATTTAAGAGGGGAAGGTCTTTAAAGGGGAAATAAAGTCAATGTTCGTGATGCCACCTGTGGTATTCGGTCAGGGTGACCGACGCTGCTTTAAGGGGTCCTCTGGGGTGATGTTATGGCAGCTAGATGGTATACCTTCCCACAGGTGAAGTATGTCCCCAGGGCTCCCGGTGTGTGGATGGAAGATGGTGGATGATGCAGTAAAGAACGAGGACACAGGTTTGCAGACTCTTTACCTGGTTTACTGTAGACTTTAGGCATCCGCAGTCCAGGGCACCAGATCACAGGGCAGGCAGAGTCCGGCCGGTTTGGAAGCGAATCCAGAGTTCCCTTTACCAGATGGAGTTAAAAGCCTTCCTTTTAGTGCGGTGGTGTTGTAGTCCCTTACTGCCTATGGCTTCAGATAAGGTCCTCACTGTTCTTCTCTTTCCCCCGTATAGGATAGGACATAACCCGTATGACTGGTGACTTGAGTCTATTTATAGGGACTCTAGCATGCCCTGGGCTCTATAGGTGTCACCGTGTCTCCTGGGTATTAAGTCGGACAGGTAACTTGCAGTTCAGCTGTCCTGCCTGTCTCTGCTTTATCCCATAGAGGTAGGCACTGCCTCGGTGTGTCGGCTACCGGTTATCTGCGCTTCAGAGGGAGAATAGTTCGTTTGCAGCTTGTCTCCCCTGATATATCACTCCTCTGTGCTTTGCTCTCCTTCACGCTCACTGAACGATGTTCTTTCCTTCTGTATGTCTCTTTCCACAGGGGCTGTAGTACTTCAGACTACAGGGCCCCTTCAGACTTTCTGACACTCTCTGTCGGTCCGCTCTCTCTTCTCTTCCTGAACTCTCCAATCTTTCTCACCTTTTTCCCTCCAGATCAGGATGTACTTATAGGGGAATTCACCTTAAACAGGCTTAGAGCTCCCCCTTCTGGTCTGGAGTGTGAACATGTTGTGTGCATTGTGATTACCTGATAAAAGATAGCCTTCATCACTTCCAAACGTAACATCACTCTCCTCTTGAGGAAAGCAATGCTACTGTGACAGCCAGGACCCTAGGGCGCCACATTTGCACTATAAGCTTTCCTGAATGAGAAGCTAGGGCCCACTGGAGGATTCTCTGGCGCTCTCGTGGGCCAGTCCAACCTTATGTGTTGTTTCAGCTCTGTTCACCATTTACATTTTGCACCACTTCATCCCCAGGATCCTTATCCATTTTGTCCATGAGCTCATTTAGCCAGGTCTCACTATATTTTCCTGTACAATGAGAGGTCACAACAATCATCATCTTGCAATGCATACTGCAGATCACTAATGAGTCCATTCAATGTTGGATGAGACCAGAGGCGTAGCTAGGGTTTCAACTTAGGGGGGGGCGAAACATCTGAGTGGGCCCCTAACCAGCTAACCCTGATTACAACTACGGTTGCGCACTCTAATTGTGAATATAGTGGAACCTCAGAATATGACCGCGCTGTTATTGAAAATAAATCTATATACAAAAACAAACATTGATTTTACCGCCATATTGTGACCGTATAGTGGTAGATACCAGTTCTGCAGAACATATAAGAGATCACAGCACAGTTATAGATGGTGACTTACAGCTGACGTTTTCTCTGATGGAATAGTTCACTTTCCCATCTTTTCCATCTGGCCCAGACCGACATGACGACTTCTCCAGCCACGACTCGTCTGCAGAGAATACAACAATGACACATCTGACTTCTCACATTTCCTGCACTGTCCCCATCTTTCCCCAATCTGCACAAACTCCTCATCCTGCCGATATCCCAAAACTGAGCCGCTGCTGCCGTATGTGTCCCTATTACTGCACCTGCTGTGTGTACATTAATGGCTACTCTTACCGCCCCACAAAATAATGCCACCACTGTGCCCTTTAAATAGTAATAATGCCTCCTTTGTGCTCTCTAGAGAGTAAAATTGTCCCCCTGGAAAATATTAATGCCCTTTCCTAGTGCCCTCCACATTTTTGCCCAAGAAGTAATAATACTCCATATGCAACTTTGATTGTCACAATACTCTGAGTGCCCCTATAACAATAATGCTTAATGTGGGCACACTTAACATTTAATAATGTCCCCTAAGTTCCCCCATGTACTGCTCCATTATACACAGTATGGTGAGCTCAAAGCTTCGCTATACACAGTATGATGATCCCATAACTCCTATACACCGCATGATGTTCCCGCTGCTCCCCTATAGACAGTATGATGGGCCCGCAGCTCCCTTATACACAGTATGATGGGCCCGCAGCTCCCTTATGCACAGTATGATGGGCCTGCAGCTCCCTTATACACAGTATGATGGGCCTGCAGCTCCCTTATACACAGTATGATGGACCTGCAGCTCCCTTATACACAATATGATAGGCCTGCAGCTCCCTTATACACAGTATGATGGGCCCACAGCTCCCTTATGCACAGTATGATGGGCCTGCAGCTCCCTTATGCACAGTATGATGGGCCTGCAGCTCCCTTATACACAGTATGATGGGCCCGCAGCTCCCTTATACACAATATGATGGGCCTGCAGCTCCCTTATGCACAGTATGATGGGCCTGCAGCTCCCTTATGCACAGTATGATGGGCCTGCAGCTCCCTTATGCACAGTATGATGGGCCTGCAGCTCCCTTATGCACAGTATGATGGGCCTGCAGCTCTCGGACAAACATAATGATGTCCCCCACAGTTCCCCTGTACACAGTATGATGGGCCCGCAGCTCCCGATCATGATTTAGCAGTCTACAGTCACATAAAGTGACTGCAGACATGTATTCCAAGCCTTTATCAACTTTATAGTAATATATTGCTTATTATTAAATTATATTAAAGCCCCACTCTACCAGGGTTTGTTTTTTTCTCATCCTATGGCGTATTCACTATTTTGTGGCACTGCTGCAGTGCCGTGGCTCAAACTTGTGAGCGCAGCTTCTGACTGGCCAGAAGGTAGAAGCTATGTAACAAGCGCTCAATGTAAGACTATGAGAGCGAGAAAGAGGCGAGAACGAGGCTCTCATAGACTTACATTGATTGGTGACCTCTGCACCGTTCCATGAAACACTGGAGCTGTGGACAGGCCACAAACTGCAGGAGACGGAGCAGAGGTGAAAACAGATGAAAACGCCGGAAGGTGAGTATCAGACAGGGGGAAGGGGACATGGATTTTCAGCACCGATCCAGCAGTGAAATAAAAAAAAATACTGGAGTGGCGCTGTAAATGTGATGCAGCTTTTGGTTACTGTATGGGGGCTTCTTATACTAATACGCATAAAAGACCCAGGTGGTACGTATCAAAAGCCCCCGAACCCCCCACACCATCACCAACCCAATAACTAATAAACTAGGGGAAAAAAATTGTAAACATGCGTCATTAATTAGACCACAAAATAAATGTAAAAAATGTAACACTTAAAAGAGAAATAATGAATTTTAGGGGTTTAATACAAGAAAAGGCCAAATCCAATCAAAGTGTTTAATACCTGGGAATAAAAACCAGGACACTCAGCAGAATTATGCAAAATGATATACAGGGATTACATATTACCAGCCTTACCATATTATATCCTCCCCAATATACAGAAATATCTAGAGTAGAGAACGATCATCAGACACCTGAACAACAGATAATAAACGCATGTGATCTAGTGTAGGGATCATCTTCTGTATCACCATTTTCTAATTCATCCCATTAACCAAATGATTCAACAATCATAAGTTTAGCTTCGTTCACCTGTCTATGGCCGGATTTCTTATATCATAATGGTTTCTTCCAGATGCGGCTTCCCCTTAATATTTTTATAGAACAGTCCAATATATATAATGCAGCATGAAGAGGCTCGGAGAAGGTGGCAGTGAAGGTGTGTAAGTGTCTGATGGGGTCACACAGCTCATAAAAGGACAACTGCCCGGCCTCATAATCCAGATATATCCTGAACCGATCACTGGAGATCTTGTCAGGAAACCGGATCACTTCACTGTCATGTGTCACTACATACTGATTATTATTATATCTCCACAAACACCAGGACTTGTTATTTCCTCCAATCTCTGACTGACCTCCCCTCCTGTCTATACTGGGATAACACATCCCCACCCTCCACCACCCTGATCTCCTGCTCTCCACATCCCAGTAATGTCGTCCTGAGGTAAATCCTCTCCTGCTCATCACCTGATAATCTTGGAATCTCTCTGCTGTTTCTGGACGTTTCTGCTCCTCTTCTGTCCAGGTTGCAGTTTTCAGGTCGTCTGATATAAGGACATTATTATTAGCTGTGGCTACATCCAGTAATATGTCTGCAGGATCCTCCACATAGATCCCGCTCCTTATACCTGATATTACCTCACATAATGTGTGTAATGTGTGTGAGATCACAGCCACATCCAGGTCATCTCCATCATGGGGCTGTTTATCATGTCCTCCTGTGTCCTCATCACCTCCCTCCTCCTCAGGATCACACAAGTCACCGGTGTCTGGTTCCAGTAAGACAGTCAGTGGATCCGTCATGTTACACAGCTCCTCAATGTGTCTCATCTCCCTGGACAGCTCGTCCTTCTTTATTTCCAGCTGATGGATCAGAGCAGACAGTGGCAGTGACTCTTCCTTTTCCTGCCTGGAGATCTCACTCAGGACCTTCTTCTCCAGGTCGTCCACCCGTCTCCTGATGTCTGTACACAGGGCAGTGACTCTCTCGGCTTCTCCAGCTGCTTTTTCTTGAGCTTTTCTCCTGCGCTCCTCCAGACTCCATACTCTTTCCTCAGTCTCCTCTCGCTTTGTGATCAGTTTCTGGAAAACATTTCTCAGTTTTTGCTTTTTATTATTAGAAGCCTCATCCAGTGACTCCATTTTATGTCCATTATGTTTCCCAATCAAACTGCAGGACACACAGATACAAGCTGCGTCCTCCATGCAGTAATATTCCAGGATCTTCTTATGGACAGAACATTTCCTTTTCTCCAGAGAAGTGCTGGGATCAGATAAGACGTGTTCTGGTGATTTGCTGTGAACCCTCAGGTGTTTATCACACAGAGAAGCCTCACAGTGTAGACAGGATCTAACAGCAGGTACCGGAGAGTCCACACAGTAAGTGCAGCAGATCCCGGTGATCTCCTCTTGTTCTTGCTGAGTAATCAGGAAACGTTCAGCGACATTATGAAGATATAAGTTCCTCATCAGTGCCGGCTGCTCCTGAAACTCTTCTCTGCATTGAGGACAGGAATAAACTCCAGACTCGTCCTGTGTATCCAGCACACGACCAACACAGACCCGGCAGAAGTTGTGTCCACATCTCAGCATTACAGGATCTGTATAAGTGCTCAGACAGATGGAGCAGAGCAGCTCTTCTCTCAGATCAGCAGACGCCATGGCTGACAGAGGAAGAGAGAAATGAAACTCTGCTTCTCAGAAATCTAAGGTCAGGTTTCATATTGTATCTGTAGGGCAGGGCTGAACAGCACAGGATCAGATACTATCAACCTGACTTGTTTATGGACACGTTATACTTATAATAATGCACCAACATATTCCGAAGCACGTTACAATTTAGAGAATACATGTAAAAACAATATCAGACATTATAAAGGAATACATTATTTAACACTTTGAATGAAAAAGTGAGGGCCCTGCATGTTTTATAATATATAAGGTAGTACGTGTAACTTTCATGTACCAGTCACCTGCCAGTATCTGTCTTTGCACAGACATTAATTGTATGGAGTGTGGGATATACTGTTATCAATGAGCCAGGTTATGAAGAAAACTGTAGAAAAGGAGAATCAGAAGAAAAAATAGGGAATGTGAAAGAACCAGAGTAGGGAAGAGGGGTAGGCAGGGTAAGCACCCGCCTAGGGTGCTACCTTCTGCCTCCCCGACATGACAGTGTCTGTGCTGAATGCCTGAGGCCACCCTGTACCTTTCTCCGGCCACAGGCATTTAGCACAGAAACAGCCGGGGCACGGGCACAAATGGTCAGTCACTGACACCGCGCGCCCGTCTCTCTGCCTGCGCTCCTGCCGTCCCTCCCTCCCTGCAATCATATTTGCATCTGTCAGACGCAAATACAATTGCTGTTAGCTGCGTTGCTGACACAAGAACTGTAATGATCTCCGCCAGGAACATCAGCAGAAGCATTCCACTTCCAGTCAGTGGCCTGGTGAAGATGGCGCTTGCAGGGGACACCTATGGTTCACCCCCAGTTAGGGCAATGGGGTACTCGGTACCGGGTCCAATACTTCACAGGGGGATGTCACGGTGGCTGACCCGGTCCGTGGCCCAGAGGGGTCCAATAAAAAGGTGGGAAAGGTCTTTAAAGGGGGATAGAGTTTATGTTCGTGACACCACCTGTGGTATTCGGGTGACCGACACTGCTTTAAGGGGTCCACTGGGGTGATGTTATGGCAGCTAGATGGTATACCTTCCCACAGGTGAAGTATGTCCCCAGGGCTTCCCAGTAAGTGGATGGAAGATGGTGGATGGTGAGTGAAGAACGAAGACACAGGTTCGCAGTCTTTTACCTGTTTTACTGAAGACTTCAGGAATCCACAGTCCAGAGCACCAGATCACAGGGCAGGCAGAGTCCGGCCGGTTTGGAGGCAAGTCCAGAGTCCCCTTATCGTGGTGACTTGAGCCTGTTTATATGATCTCTTAGATGACCCGGCTCTGTTAGGTGTCACCGTGCCTCCTGGGTGTGGTGCAGACAGGTAACGTGCAATTAGCTGTCCTGCCGGTCTCTGGAGCAAAGCATATAGATCCGTACTCCCTCGGTATTCCGGCTACCGGGATTCTGTGCCTCAGAAGGAGGCAGCCTGTGCAGGGCTGGTCCCCTTCTGATATCTACTCCTTCGTTAGGACTTCCTTCACGCTCGCTACAATACAGTTCTCCTTCAAAATGTCTTCTTCTGGGAGCTGCAGCTCTGAGGGCATGCACAGCTCCCTGGACCCTCGTCCTCATCAGACTACTGTCTGGAACTAACTAACTAACTAACTTTCCCTACAGACTACCAGTTACATATATATGTGGGGAGTGACCTAATAAATAAAGCAGAAGCTCCCCCTGGTGGCCGGGAGTGTGAAATGTGTTGCATGTTTGTGATACCTGGATGCAGTTATCCTTCTTTGCCTCCAAACGTAATATCACTCTCCCCTTGAGGAAAATGACAGTACTGCGACGACCAGGACCCTGGGGCGCCGCACCTACTGCACCCGCTACTGTATAGGATAGAAGAGACAGAGATACGCTGGATAGGGAGCCTGCATTAGGTGAGTATAAGCTTATTTTTTATTTTATATTAGTTTGCCAAGGAATGGGGGCATGTCGGGACATATACACGTGGGTTTGGCTGTGGGGACATATATACGTGGAGCTGGCTGTGGGGACATACAAGGGGCTGGCTGTGGGAGACATACATGGGGCTGGCTGTGGGGACATACGAGCTTCTGGCTGTGAGGACATACAAGAAGCTGGCTGTGGAGAACATTCGAGCGGCTGGTTGTGGGGACATGCATAGGGCGGTCTGAATGTCTGGCAGTGGGGACATTAGAAGGTCTGGCTGTAGGGGCATTACAAGAGCGGGACATCATATTATATGGGAGACTGGGGCACATTATACTGGGAGCTGTGGGGGACATTATACATGGGCTATACATTATGTAGAGGGTGTCATATTGTATGGGGGATGTGGGGGACATTATACTGGGGGCTGTAGAGGAAATCATAATGTATAGGGGACTGTGCTGTCAACATACTACATAGGGAATTCTGGGGTCATTATACTGAAGGCTGTGGAGATATCATACTGTAAAGGGGGCTGTGATGACCATACTGTATTGGGGACTGTGGTGACTATGCTGTATAGGGGGCCACTGAGGACATCATGCTGTAAAGGGGGCTGTGGTGACCATATTTTATAAGGGTGGTGCTGTGGTGGACATCATGATGTACAATAGGGGCTTTGGTGTACATTATACTGCGTGGGGGACTGTTGTGTACATCATAGTGTATATTAGAGGGCTGTTCTGGATATCATACTGTTTGGGCTGCTGTGGTGACCATCATACTATGTAGGGTACAGTGTGACGAGGGGGTACAGTTTGGAGAGGACAAAGTGAATGTCAGTATGAGAGCATAGTGTGAAAATTGAGCACAGAATGGATATGGAGAGGGAGCAATGTAAAATGGGGGCACAGAGTGGAGAAAGGTTAGCATGGCGGGAAGACCGTGGAGAGAGTGTAAGGGAAAGCAATGGAAATGGGACAACCATGTGGTGGCTATATATGATAACGGCAGACAGCGGGATGTTATAGATCATTAAGGTGGACAGTGTGGAGGCCATAAACCATTGGAGGCTTATTTAGGGATTATAATGGGCAGATAGTTTTATGCAGAGGGAGTTTTAATGACACTCTTATTTGTAAGTGCACTGTGTAGGAATGTGCTGCAGAAGACTGGAGAAGAGGGAATAAGGAGAGAATAAATGTGGATGTGAAAAGTCATCATGGCATCAGACAAGATGGAGACGAAAAGAAAAAAACAAGTGAAATCAGAGAAGATGTTACATATAAGGTACCTGGTAAATGTTTTCTTGTTGAAATGATACTGACTACTTCTCATCAGTACTGTAGTTCCTGTGTGGTCCGCAGTGTTATAAAGACTGGTAACAACTCCCGGCATCTCCTTACCATTGTTAAGGACATACTGGGAGTTGTAGGTTCATGATATACAAATGTATATGAGCCTGACTTGACATTACAATTGATTGCTGTACTAAGCTAGGTGATGTATTCATGTAGTGATGGTGGTTCTGTTCACTCATACATACAGTGGGTACGGAAAGTATTTCAGACCCCTTTAAATTGTTCACTCTGATTGATTGCAGCCATTTGGTCAATTCAAAAAAGTTCATTTTTTTCCTCATTAATGTACACTCTGACTCCCATCTTGACTGGAAAAAAAACAGAAATGTAGAAATTTTTGCAAATGTATTAAAAAAGAAAAAAATATCTCATGGTCATAAGTCTTCAGACCCTTTGCTCAATATTGAGTAGAAGCCCCTTTTGAGCTAGTACAACCATGAGTCTTCTTGGGAATGATGCAACAAGTTTTTCACACCTGGATTTGGGGATCCTCTGCCATTCTTCCTTGGATCTGCTGGTCGGCCCCAGGCAACAATAGGAAATTTTTCCTATTTGTTCATTTTGATCACTGTGATAGACCCTATCACAGTGATCAAAATAAAAAAATAGTGAATTAATCCCCCCTTTATCACCCCCTTAGTTAGCTAAAAATAATGAAATAAATTTTTTTATTTATTTCCATTTTTCCATTAGGGTTAGAGTTGGGCTAAAGTGAGTTGGGCTAAAGTTAGGGTTAGGGCTAGGGTTAGGGTTAGCCACGGGCCAGCGTCCATAGGAGATCTGCAATGATCAAATCAGCAGTCATGTGTCGGGAAAGATGCGGGCTCAGCGCCTGAGCCCGCATCAGAGGGGGGTAGACGACCTTAGATGTACATATACATCCAAGGTCATGCAGGGGTTAAGCAGTGAAAAAATTGTAAAAAAAAAAAGCCATAATTTTCTAAAACCTGTAATGTTTTTTATTTTCCGGTGTCTGTTTTCCATTGGTTGCCGGTTTATTGAATCTGCTCCTCATAAGACACGATCCCTGATGAAGCAAGTGTAAAATGCACGTTGGGGCACCAGGGCCACAGAATAAACCAGGTTTTCTGACATCATATCATTTAAGTGATTTGTATAGGTCCCTTGTATGTTACATTCAAATAAATAAGGCAGCACTCTGTAGCGCCAAAACTTGCAAACATGAAATATGAAAATTGAATTGCATTATTGCACTAGAAATATGAAAAATTGAGAACGTTTAATGCATAAATTGGCCAATTCATGCATACCTGGTAGCCACAATAAGGCATTTCTCATTTACCAGGACCTAACAATGCCAATTCTTGCTTAGAATAAAGTCTTCATCTGTATGGGAACCTGTGAATCCTCTCTTAGACTATATCTCTGTGGAGGGGTAGGGTCCTGCTTTGATTAAAAATGCCTGCAGCTAAGAGGGGGAGTGCTCAGTCAAAAGGCCAATGGATACAAATTTCAAAAAAACTGACATCACATCAAACATAGACTAGGTGTGAACAGGTGCTAACCTAGAGTCACCAACTCATATACAATCAAATAAATAAGGCAGCACACTGTAGCGCCAAAACTTGCAAACATGAAATATGAAAATGAAATTGCATTACTGCACTAGAAATATGAAAAATTGAGAAAGTTTAGTGCATACATTGGCCAATTCCTGGTACCTGGTAGCTACGATAAGCCACAATAAGGCATTTCTTGTTTACCAGGACCTAACAATGCCAATCCTCGCTAGAATAAAGTCTTCATCTGTATGGGAACCATGGAATTCTCTCTTTTTGAAACCTTGTATGTTACATGACCCACTAGGGCTTACACTATAGGCACTTACTGTATATACAGCACTCCACTGTCTTAGTATGCCAATTGTGTATGCATCGGTTTTCTGACATTATAATAATACATTTTTTGTTTAGTGCCACATGCCGTGTTATCCAATGTGATAATACTGCAGGCACTAATTTAGCCTATAAATGCCTTTTTATTGTAGGTGCGTCTCTAGTATTATATCTATTACTATTTGGCGCTGGAAATTTGTTGGTTTTAATATTTCAACAAAAATATATTAAGGCTGATGTCTGCAAGATAAGCACCATATGGGATTATTATTTTAGAATTGTTCCCTTTAAACTGACTATGCTTAACCAACACCCCAGAGGGGAGGACAAAAAATGGCTTTGCGGAAACCACCCATCCCATGTGTCCACTCAATTGACTCAGCATGTCTTCTATTGTACCAGACCATTCGAGGTATTATTTCAAACCAGACAATTTTAAGTTTAGAGAAAAACCAGGAGAGCAGTCACGGTCCGACTACATAAGCATGAGCAATGTGGTGAATTTGAGGGGGCACAAGTCATTGCCACATGAATAACCAAGATGGTGGGAGAGGAAGATTGCCCACTTATATTCACTAACTCTGATAGGACCTGTGACCTCCTCAAGCCCCTTATGCACCATGCCGAAAACCAAAGATAAAAGTCCACATATGGTGAAAAGAATCCAGTGAATACTGGTAAACTTATCTGTATTCATATCATGATAACAGTAGTCTCGCCTCGACGCGTTTCCCTCCCATGATGTAGTTCCTCAGGAGGCATATGGGAAATTCTGTGTGTATGAATCACATCAGAGATGTATGCAGCGCCTGGTTGCAGGTGTAGGGATTACAATGACCCAGATGCCTTTAAATATCCGCGGTGTCCCTCACATAATTCTAGGGGTAGAAGGGTACTTATATTTAATCACTGTTAGTTTGTCCTTATTCCCGGGTAACCACTCGGCATATGGGGATGGCATCTCATCGCCATTTAGTGGAAGCGCATGTCTAAGCCTTTCGGCGCTCCCACACTGTGCATGCTCCTCTTTCAACCGCTAGAGGTTTCCTTCAACAAGTCCTCTATGGCACATGCACTTACGATCGCCTCTACCAATATGGCGTTTCAGGCAAGAACATGCGCCATCGAGGAGCGGGGGCGCCATATTGCGTCCAAGAGGGTGCCAACCTCTGCTGACAGGTAGGGTGCAAGAAGGGACAAATAGGGTGAAAGTACCCATATATGCCCCCACCCTCTTCTGTACATATGTCTGGCTAGGTTAAATAGACCCACTTTTCATCCCAGTTGGTGGGTGTTGTTGCTGTTTTTAAAGCCTGTTAATGTTTGATTTTTTGGAAATATTTTGAATACATTTTGACTTTTTATGGTATTACCGTAGTTTTTTTGGTTAGCTTTTGTGTTGATACTAATCCTCATTACCTGGTAGTGTACTTTTTCTAATTGTTAGTTAAAAGGTGAAAGCCAGAACAACCTATGGAATATGGTAAATGTAGTGGCTAGCGCCAAGACTGTGGATCAGATGCAAGACCTGACCCATTTAATCCAGGATCTTTCAGTATCATGAAACAGCTCAGGCTCAAGTCCCTGCAGCAATTACCTTCTCTGATTAACCTGTTTGACAGATTTTCAGGTGACCGTAATTTTTTTTTTTCCTTTAAGAAGCCTGTATTTCAGGCTCCAACTACATGCTGGTCTGGTTCTGAAAGCCAGCGTTTGGGGCTCTTCATTTTCCTGCTGCAGGATGACCCCCTGACTCAGGCTTTTCCCCTATCTCTGATGTTCAAGAGCTCTCCACAGTCAACATGTTTTTTGAGGCCTTAGGCTATTTGCACACATCAGGATTTCTGGCAGAAATTTTCCTGACAAAAACCGGACATTTCTGCCAGAAATCCACATGCGTTTTTACCGCGATTTTACCTCGTTTTTACCGCGTGTTTGAAGCGTTTTTGATACGTTTTTTCCCAATGCATAGAATAGAGGGAAAAACGCGAAAAAACCCGCAAAATTAATGAACATGCTGCTTTTTTTATCGCGATGCGTTTTTTTCGCATTAAAAAAACGCATCATGTGCACAAAAATTGCAGAATGCATTCTAAATGATAGGATGCATAATGCATGCGTTTTTAATGAGTTTTTATAGCGTTTTTATCGCGAAAAAACACGAAAAAAACTGAACTTGTGCACATACCCTTAGGGCTTCTATATGACGACTCTGACAGATTAGCTTATGCAGAAAGTAAATCAGCAGTCCTATCAGGGGTAGCACAGTGTTAAGAAGTACTGTACAGAGTTTCAGCACTTGGCCACTGACTCGCAATTGAATGACCAGGCCCATTAGTTTTGGACTCTCTGGCCAAATCAAGGACATGTTATTTCCGTCCCCTTCTTCTGACTCCTTCAACTCAGCCTTGTCTATAGCAATCCGTCTTGATAGTTGTTTGCTCGAATGCAAATAGGAACGCAATGTTGACTCTACACCTCCAGCTAGGACTTGTGTACCTATTACCTTCACTGAAGAGCCCATGCAGGTTGGGATGACTCCCATCACCATCAGGGGACCAAGAGACAAAAGCTGAATCTTGGTAGCAATTATGGACAGTTTGGATGTCAAATACATATCTGTTTGGTTTGAGGCCTTTAGTGATTGCGGTTCCACAGAAAATTTTACGAATACCAAAGTGACAAAAGATCTTGGTTTACCCTTACTAAAATTATGATTTCCTATAAAATAATCCCTGCTATTGATACACCTCTCACCCAGAGCTTGGTGAAGTATGTCACTAAGGAGGTGTCCGTTTGTTGGTACTGTACATTTTGAAATTATGACTTTTTTTGTTCTGCAAAACCTATCTGTGACCTTGTAATTGAGCCTTGGTTATGTAAACATAACCTAATTATTGATTGGCACCAAGGAGACATTGTACGCTGGAGCCCAGAGTTTCAGAACAAATTAATGTTTATATCTGTGACTTTGTCTAAAGCCATACTCAGTGGTTTATCTGCAATATTTGAACATTTTGTTGATGTATTTTCTGTGTCTGAATCCGAAAGATTAACCCCACACCAAGATTATTATTGTCCAGTTGATGTTGTAGCAAACTCCTGTCTCCGTATGGGGAAATCTTATGATCACTCTGATTCATAACATCAGGCCACGAAAGATTATATAGCTGACAATCTGCAAAAAGGTTCAGACTGTCCACGTCACCAGTAGGCATTGGTTTCTTTTTGTAGGTAAAAAAAGATGGTGGCCTAAGAATATATATTATGACTATCAGGAAATTAACACAGTTACTGTAAGGAATCAGTATGCTCTGCTATTCATCCTTGATCTCTATAAAAAGCTGTTAGGTGCCATTGGTTCACCAAACTTGATCTGCATATGACCTGATCCATATGAGAAGGAGAAGATTGGAAGATGGCATTTAACAAACTTGAAGGTCATTGAGCATCTTGTGATGCCTTTTGGGCTAAGTAATGCGCTGTGTGTTTTTCAAAATGTTGTTAATGACATATTCAGAGACATAAGTGGTCAATATGGATGACATTTTGATTTATTCGCCTGATATTGAGTCAGACATCCGACATGTACTCCAAAGACCCAAAGACAATTCATTATTTGCTAAACTTGATAAAAGCATTTTTCTTGTTCAAGAAGTAACCTTCTTAGGGTATATCTTGTCCTTTAAAGGTTTCCAAATTGACCTCTCAAAGGTCCAAGTTATTAAGGAGTGGGTGCAACCTAAGTCCCTGAAGGCTTTGTAGCATTTTTGGGGGGATTTCAAACTACTATCGTAATTTTTTTGAAAAAATTTTGATTGCCAAACCACTGACTGACCTGACCAAGAAGGGAGCAGATATAGGCAATTGGAAGCCTGAGGCAATATGCGCCTTCACTGAGTTAAAAGGATGGGTTTTTTTATCTTTATTGGTTCTTAAGAAAATGAACTGTTTATAACAAATTGTGTTCATTTACACTGATTACAGGTCATTATATTTATGTAAAATATATTATTTTTGGGTACACGTATTCGTTTTTAGACGTAAACTTATCGCAATTTTATGTGCCTGCTATATTTTGAACACGGTTAACACCTTTTTAATGACTTGCATTGCTATAAAATAACAATTCTGCTTTGTGCTGTTCTTTTGTTTTCTGTCATCCATCATAGAAACCATTCCTGCAGCCAGTGTCTTTTGACAAAAAGAGAAACCTCAAAATTTCAATGTCCACCATGAAACTCACATCATCTCCACGTGTTTCTGCTCAAATTTTTCCACGTTTGCCATGATCAACTTTCCTAGTGGTCACAACAGACATATCCTACTTTCTAATTCCCCTAGAAAGTATGGTCAGCAGTCCTATTCTACTTTCTCTATGGTCACAGGAGCCCAATTATACTTTCCCTGTGGTTTCAGTAGTCCGATTCTACCTTCCCCCTTGATCACAGTAAGACTCTCCCTTACTTCTTGTGGGGTATCTAAAGACAGTAACCAAAAGCTTTAGAATCTGAAAGACATTGTCGAAACCATGATGCTAGGACAAGGACAAGGCATGGAGGTGGTGCAGCTTGAAAAGAGGTCATGTGCAAATTATTTCAGTGTCGTGCATGGTGCATACATCATTGACCTACTCTGTGGCCATCCATAAAAGTCCAGTTTACTGCTCACAAGTGAACATCAAGTGCTCTTTTTGAAGTAGAACAAGGTGCCCCACTGTAACATTTACCAAGGCCTTGTTCTCCTGTCAGTCGTACTAGTGATAGGAATCATTGATTTTGTAGGTTGAGAAATTGGAAAAGGAGTTGTGTGAGGGAAGAAATTACGAAACTCTAGGATTCTACATAAAAAGCCAACAACTATGTAAACATTCTTCCTTGCCAAAGTCATGTCCATTTTAATATAGTAATTAGCGGAGACTCTTTCTTTAAGCTTCACATTTAATTGAGAGAATATAATAATACAAAGATGTATACAGAAATCATGCTGAGATTTATAATTCAGTAAATAATTTGCATTGTGAAAGACATTTGACTAAAATCTGAGTAACCATTATACAATCAATATTCCGCCAAAACACAACCAATAGTAGTTATATACAGGGTATATGTGTTGCTTACATTAGTATATAGTGTGACATGGTAAATAGCAGTATATGAACATACTAACAGATAACAATATATGTTGTATTGATCATGACTGGCACATCAGATCTCTACAAAAATTCTCATGTTCAGGATTATCCACCTAGAGACACAGGAATTACACATTACCAGGATTCAACGGCACTCAACGAATAATCATCAGATACCCGTACAGCAGATTATTCACCCAAGTGATCTAGTCATTGGCACAACTGACACTTAGGAATTATCTAAATCCCACCTTCTAAATACCTCATTGGCCATGGAATTCAACAATCAAATGCTTGGTTTCTGTCACCAGTCTATGGTCGAATTTCTCATGTTAAAATGGTTTCTTCCTGCTACTGCTTCCCCCTAATATCTTTACAGAACAGTCCCATATATATAATACAGCATGAAGGGGCTCGGTGAAGTTGGCAGTGAAGGTGTGTAAGTGTCTGATGGGGTCACACAGCTCATAAAAAGACAGCCGCCCGGCCTCATAATCCAGATATATCCTGACTCTATTACTGGAGATCTTGTCAGGTAACCGAATCCCTCTCCTATTATGCATCACTAAATACTTATCATAATACCTACTCAAACTCCAGGACTTATAATCATTTCCCATGTATGACTGATCTCCCCATCTGTCTATACTGGGATAACACATCCCCACCCTCCACTCCCCCGTTCTACCGATTTCCAAATCCCAGTAATGTCTTCCTACATTATATCCCCTTTTACTTATAACCTGATAATCCTGGAATCTCTCTGCTGTTTCTGGACGTTTCTGCTTTTCTTGTGTCCAGGTCGCAGTTTTCAGGTCGTCAGATATAAGGACATTATCAGAAGCTGTATTTACGTCTAGTAATATGTCTGCAGGATCCTCCACATAGATCCCGCTCCTTATACCTGATATTACGTCACATAATGTGTGTAATGTGTGTGAGATCACAGCCACATCCAGGTCATGTCCATCATGGGGCTGTTCATCATGTCCCCCTGTGTCCTCATCACCTCCCTCCTCCTCAGGATCACACAAGTCACCGGTGTCTGGATCCTGTAAGACAGTCAGTGGATCCGTCATGTTACACAGCTCCTCAATGTGTCTCATCTTCCTGGACAGCTCGTCCTTCTTTATTTCCAGCTGATGGATCAGAGCAGACAGTGACAGTGACTCTTCCTTTTCCTGCCTGGAGATCTCACTCAGGACCTTCTTCTCCAGGTCGTCCACCCGTCTCCTGATGTCTGTACATAGGACAGTGACTCTCTCGGCTTCTTCAGCTGTTTTTTCTTGAGCTTTTTTTCTGCGCTCCTCCAGACTCCGTACTCTTTTCTCACTTTCATCTCTTTTTATGGTCATTTTCTGGAGAAAATTTCTCAGTTTCTCCTTCTTTTTCTCAGAGGCCTCATCAAGGGTCCCCAACCGGTGTCCCCGATGTTCTCTGGCCAAACTGCAGGACACACAGATACAGATGTCATCCTTAATGCAATAATATTTTAAAAGTTTCCTATGAACAGAACATTTCCTTTTCTCCAGAGAAGTGCTGGGATCAGATAAGACGTGTTCTGGTGATTTGCTGTGAGCTCTCAGGTGTTTATCACACAGAGAAGCCTCACAGTGTAGACAGGATCTAACAGCAGGTACAGGAGAGTCCACACAGTAAGTGCAGCAGATCCCGGTTTCCGTCTTTGTTGGCTGAGTGAACAGGAAATTCTCGATTATTTTACACAGAGCTATGTTCCTCATAAGTGCCGGCCGCTCCTGAAACTCTTCTCTGCAGTCAGGACAGGAATAAATTCCAGACCCGTCCTGTGTATCCAGCACACGATCAATACAGACCCGGCAGAAGTTTTGTCCACATCTCAGCATTACAGGATCTGTATAAGTGCTCAGACAGATGGAGCAGAGCAGCTCATCTCTTGGATCAGCAAACGCCATGACTTACACAGGAAGTGAAAAATGAACCTACAATTCTCTCACACCCAGTAACAAAAGATCAAGTTTTATACTGGCTCCATAGGGCAGAGCTGAGCAGCACAAGATCAGTTACCATTAACCTGTTAATGGAAACTTGTCACAATTATAATAATTAATAATAGCAGGTTTGGATAAGTAGAGCTAACATATTCTGCATACTTTAAAATTCAGAGGAGATGTACAAACAATGTCAGATATTATGGAAGAACACATTATTTACTAATTTGAACAAGAATAACAAGCTTATAATCTATGAGTAAATCAGACCCTAATGGTAGAAAGTGGATGTTTTCCATGGTTCAGCCATCTTATAAAAATAATTAAGATTGGGCAGGTAAATTTGCACAAACCAGTTACCAGATTATATATAAATTGTCTTTGAGCGTGAGGGAACCTGATAGCAAAGGAACAGGATATGAGGAAAAAGGCAAAAAAGAGGAATCGGAGAAAAAAACGGTTTAGTGAATGTGATAGAACTGCCTAATAACATGTATTTTTATCACAAATTAATTGATATAAAATAATTTAAAATGTAATAGCTTTACACACAGTACATAGTACAAATTTGCTGATGTCGATATCTAGTTTGAATGAACAATGATTTGCCATGCGGAATGCAGTTGGTCATGTAAATCATCAAGATGTGCTGCTGGCAGATCCCTATGTAATTGACAACCAATGATGTCCCAGATGTCCTCAATGGGAAACAATGGTAGAATATTTATCCCACGTCGGATACTCACAGTAGTACGAGCCACCTCTTTGAGACACTTTGGAGAAACGGCCATACCATTGGTTCTATGACCAAATCAATGTAACATCGAGCTGTTAGTGTACCTGGAATGAAAATTAGAGGAGACCAGCTACCATACATGCCTCCCCACATCATTATTCTTGGAGTATGAGAAGCATGACATTCCCTCATGAAGGCCTCTTCACGGCATTGCCCATATGGTCTCCAAAGCAATCTCTGGTTATCATTGCGTCTAAGAAAGAAATAAATCTCATAGCTCATCATAATAGCCTTTGAGAGTGGTGACATGAGGTCAATAGAACACCTAAAACTTAGTAACGGCAGACATCATCACACAAATGTTGTTCTCGCTCAGTAAGAGCAGCCAGTAACCTGTACATGGTTCTTGTCCTACCTAAGTAATGGCAGAAACCTGTACACAGTAACATGTAAGTGGCCCTTGTTGTTCCTTAGTTAGGGTAGCCAGTAACCTGTACACAGCCCTAGCCTTCCTTCAGAAATGGCAGGTTGTAATCTGTATGCAGCTCTTGTCCTCCCTCAGTAAGGCAGGTAGTAATTTGAGTATGGCCCTTATCATTCCTCAGTAAGGGTTGGTAGTAACCTGTATATGGCCCTTGTCCACCCTCAGTCATAGCAGAAACCTGTAGATGGCCCTTGTCCTCCCTCAGTAAGGGCAGAAACTTGTACACGGCCTTTGTCCTCCCTCAGTAATGGCAGAAACCTGTAGACGGCCCTTGTTCCCCCTCAGTCATAGCAGAAACCTGTACCATCCCTTTTCCTCAGTAAGTAATGGCAGAAGCCTGTACACGGCCCTTTTCCTCAGTAAGTAATGGCAGAAGCCTGTACACAGCCCTTGTCCTCCCTCAGTAATGGCAGAAACCTGTAAAAAAAAGCCCTTGTCATTCCTCAGTAATGGCAGGCGTCCGTCCATCCGCACAGAGCCCTTGTTCCCTGTCATCCAGTTATCAGCACACCAGGACTCATGAAGAAGCTGTAAAATACCTCAGTAATCTGAAATATGAACCATGTCAGCTACGAGGATTCATGGAAAAAAACAAAGAGAAAACTGAGCTGGAGTATGACTTGAAAACACGCATATGATGTAAGGGCATGTTCACACTGGCCATGGAAAAAACAAAAATGTTTCTTCAGTATTTTTGTATTCAGTACAAATAGGAAGTGGCCCCCTTTTCACTGAGCTGGCAGTTCATATATAGCTCCTCCAACGCTGGGTGTCCGGTTTGGACCCTGGGACTCTCTGCCACTATTCACACTAGGTAGGTTTTAACATTAGAGAGTGTAGTTCCTGTCCCAATTGGGTACACCTTGCCGTGGTGGGACAGCTTTATGCTTTTTTTGACCAAAAACAGTGTTTACTAAGTGCCCTAATGATTTAATGCACTTGCTTTTTAACTTATTTATTTTCATTAGGGTACATGCACATTTTTTTTTCTTTGGTTTTGTTTGAGGTTTCATGGAAACAGCATCAGCCATGTGTGAGGTAAGATGTAGCAGATACATTGGGAGACATAGCGATGACATGAATTCCTGAGGTAATATATTGATTGATTTGATGTAAGAGCTGACACTACACTAGTACATGATGTCTGAGGTAAATGTGGTCACAATACTTGGGATGTGAGGTGATAACCCCAAGTATTATACTCCCTGACACTGCAGACATGTTTCCTCCAATTCTTCTGGTGAGGTAGAGAAAGACATCAGGCAGGAAGTTACATCTCTTCATAACCCCGTGCCTCCTCGTAAAGTCATGCTCCGGGGGTAGTTTCACACAATATGTTAATTACAGGTTGTCATAATCGTTTGTATATTAACTTGCCAGATTTTTAGGTTCCAGCCATATTTTGGATATGGTTACCACTACAACATTCCTCCTGGCATTGCACATGTTCCTTCTGCAGTCACAAGCAGAGCGATTGTCCTTGTCATGACATGGCGATTTTCATTTTTTTATTTTTTTTAATTTCTTTTTTCAATCCCCTTCTTCCAAGAGCCATAACTTTATTTTATTTTTCCATCCCCATAGCCATATGAGGGCTTATTTATTGTGGTATGAGTTGAACGTTTCAATGACACCATTCATTTTATCATGCGATTCACTAGAAAGCAGGAAAAAAGTGCGTTGAAAATGCTAAACAAAAGTGCAATTTCACAATATTTGGGAGGGTTATTTTATTTACCATGTTCAGTAAATGGTAAAACTGACCTGGTATTATGATTCTCCAAGTCAGTATGGGTCCATACCAAACATGTATAGTTTGTTTATTTAATTGGTGAAATAAGATATTGGAGATTTTTCATTTTCCGGGATGTGGGGTTGGGTGAGTGCTTATATTTTGCGCTCTCAGCTGATGTTTTTACTGATACCATTTTGAGATAGATATGATGTTTTGACCACCTCTTATTGCGTTTTATTGCAATGCTACAGAAGCCAAAAAAAGGTAGTTCTTGCATTTTTATTTTATTTTTTATTACACCGTTTATCAATCGAGTTAATTTACTTTTGATAGATCGGACTTTTACGAATGCAGTGATGTTAAATATGTACCTTTTTTATTTCATTATTTTATTTTTAATGAGGCAAAAGGGGGGTGAATTTAACACTTGTGTTTCTTTTTTACAATTTTTTATATTTTTAAATACATTTTTTTTTACTTTTTACTGTATATAATAGTTCCCTTAGGGGACTGGAAGTTGCAATTGTCTGACCGCTTGTGCTATACATAGCAGGGCATTAGCTCTGCTATGTAGAGTGAAAATCATAATCTCCAATGAATGCCAGCTCAAGAGGATCGTCATAACAAACAAAGAGGTCTTCCGGAGGCCTCCACCTTTCATGGAAACCCATCGGTGCCCCATGATCATGACACAGGCGCGACAATGGAAGCCATCATCCACCAGAAAGATGTGGGATCGGCACGCGAGTCTCCATCAAAGGTAGGGACACGACATATGACTTAAATGTATGTCAATGTCATAACAGAGTTAATGGCCTCTGTGAAGACAGACCATTTTGCGACATATGAAGGTATTTCATGAATAGGGGACCTAGTCTTTTGTTTACTACATTTGGTTCAATGCCGGTATGGAGGCAATTTTTGGTCGTTGTGTAGTGGTATTGATAATTTTATAATTGTAGAATAATTTTTTTTGGTGAGGGGCACATATGTCATTGAGGTTGAACTCTTGATCTTTTCTGATGATAAAGGGGTTGTTCGGTCCAAACCGATAAGTCTGCAGTCACTTGGTGTGATTGCAGACTTATGAATTGCTGGTTTTAAACCCAGAAACGGAGGGTATGTATGAGTTATACATACTCCCAGTCGATGGGTGCGTACTCGCTCTTCATACACTATGTAATTAGCCGAGGTCGCTCCCCATCTAGTGTATGGAGAGTGAGGCCTTGTTTTTGGCCGGGTATGTATAACTCATACATACCCTCCGTTCCCGGGTCTGAAACCGGCGAATCTCCGCAGCGCACAATGCGTGCACTTGTTGGATTCATAAGTTTGCCGTCACACAGAATGACTGCAGACTTATCAGTTTGGACTGGACAACCGCTTTAACAACCCCTATGGAACAATTAAAGCACATTATCATGTGAATTGACTAGTTTGTCTGTGTTGTTGGTACAACGATTCACTATTCGGAGCCCTGCAGTTAATGCAAGAACTGGATGTTTCCAATATCAGACATGACAACTTTCAAGAAGAATTACAGTATAAAACCAATCTGACATCCGTCTGATGCTTTGCAATTATGCCCCACGATGAGCGGACCATTAGCTACTGAGTTCAGGTCAGAAGAGTTACGGGTGGTCCGTACATCAGGGACCATGACACACAAATGTGTAAAGCTAGCCTAGATATGCCAATTTTTTGCAACTTTTTTTGTTCTTTTTATCTTTTAATGAGTATTAATCCAATTTATAAATACACAAACACACTCACATTTCTAAAGTGCTGCAGAATATGGTGGCACTATATAAAGATAAATAAAACAGATTGTAGTCATTTTTAGATAAAATACAACTTGAACAAAGATATAGACACTACCCACTCCATCAGTATATACATATATTTTCCTCCCCAAAATGTCAAACATATATCACTGTACAAATTGTCCAATCAGTTATTTATTATGTATTACAAATTTTACTTAGAAATTTGAAAAACAAATTATTTTTCTCATATATCAAAATTGAATGTACATCGACCAAACGTGACACATAAAAGCAGTAAATGCTCACAAGAATTTAAGCTACACCTCTACATAGACCTGTTAGCTATAAAATGATTCTGCTGGTCAGACACTGTAAAGTCCATGAGGGTTGATTCATCAAAGCAATTTTTCATAGAAATATGGCGTAAATTGCTTTGAAAAGTCGCAACATTTTGGCGCAGCTTTTTCTTAAAAAGGTGTATTATCAAAGATGCTTAAACATGCAAATACAAAAAATTACAAATTAGCAGAATCCATTATTGTCTCCAGTCTAAAACTGTACAATATAATCACTATATTCCTGTGTTAGATGATGAACTGCTACCATGGAGGAACGTTGACCTGTAGCTCCACCAGCCAGATTCTAGTTTTAGTTGCCGGTCTTTGACCAGATTTACTACGTTATGATGGTTTATCAAGGTTGCTGCTCGCCCAATATGTTTAGTGAGCCATTACCCACACACAATACAGCATGAAGGGGCTCGGAGAAGGTGGCAGTGAAGGTGTGTAAGTGTCTGATGGGGTCACACAGCTCATAAAAGGACAACTGCCCGGCCTCATAATCCAGACATATCCTGACTCTCTTATTAGAGATTTCATCTGATATTCTGATTTCCTTACTGTCATGTATCACTGAATAATTATTTTCTTTTTGCAGACACCAAGATTTTTTATTATATCCAACGAGAGACTGATCTTCTCTCCTGTCTATACTGGGATAACACATCCCCACCATCCACTCCGCCACCTCACTGCCCTCCACATCCCAGTAATGTCGCCCCGAGGAGAATCCTCTGCTGCTCATCACCTGGTTATAGTCCTGAAATCTCTCTGCGGTTTCTTTACGTTCTTCATCTGTTTGTGTCCAGGTTGCCATTTTCAGGTCATCTGATATATGGATATTATTAGCAGCTGTATTTACATCAAGTAATATGTCTGCAGGATCCTCCACGTAGATCCCCCTAATTCCAGCAATCCTGACCTTTCCATGATTGTCTCCATTTTTTGATGTTAAAACAGGCAGACTTTCTGAGTAAACGGGTGGATTTTGTTCATTATCGAAATCTTTAATTTGTTTTGGTTGTCTTGACAAGCTAGTATGTAGGTCTGACATGATAGTAGATAGTTCTGCATGAAAAGTCCCCATAATCCAGGCTAGATCTCCATCATGGAGCTGTTTATCATGTCCCCCTGTGTTCTCATCACCTCCCTCCTCCTCAGGATCACACAAGTCACCGGTGTCTGGTTCCTGTAAGACAGTCAGTGGATCCGTCATGTTACACAGCTCCTCAATGTGTCTCATCTTCCTGGACAGCTCGTCCTTCTTTATTTCCAGCTGATGGATCAGAGCAGACAGTGACAGTGACTCTTCCTTTTCCTGCCTGGAGATCTCACTCAGGACCTTCTTCTCCAGGTCGTCCACCCGTCTCCTGATGTCTGTACACAGGGCAGTGACTCTCTCGGCTTCTTCAGCTGCTTTTTCTTGAGCCTTTCTCCAGTGCCCCTCCAGATTCTGGACCTTGTCCTCGGACACCTTTCTCTTTGTTGTCAGTTTCTGGAGAACATTTCTCATTTTCATCTTCTTCTTCTCAGAGGCCTCATCCAGCATCTCCACCCGATGTCCCCGATGTTCTCCGACCAGACTGCAGGACACACAGATACAAGCAGCGTCCTCAGTGCAGTAATATTCCAGGATCTTCTTATGGACAGAACATTTTCTTTTCTCCAGAGAAGTGCTGGGATCAGATAAGACGTGTTCTTCAGACTTGCTATGAACTCTTAGGTGGTTCTCACAAAGGAAAACTTCGCAGTGCAGACAGGATTTAACAGCAGGTACAGGAGAGTGAATACAGTTAGTGCAAAAATTTCCAGTGTCCTTCTGTGCTTCTGGAATGGTGCGAAGTTGCTCAATTATGTTACCTAGAGTTATGTTTCTTTTCAGTGTAGGACGTTTATAAAAATGCTCTCTGCACTGAGGACAGAAATAAAGTCCAGACTTATCCTGTGTATCCAGTACACAATCTATACAGACCCGGCAGTAGTTGTGTCCACATCTCAGCATTACAGGGTCTGTATACGTGCTCAGACAAATGGAGCAGTCCAGCTCCTTCCTGAAATCAACAGACGCCATGGCTGACGGAGCAATCGAATGCAATGGAGATGAAAGTCTTGGGAGCTAAGAAACCTGAGAGCGTGCCTTGCACTACCACCTACAGGGCAAAGTTGAGCTTAATGAATCAAGATTATATAATGATTCATAAGTTATATTCTACCTGTCATAAACATGAATTGTACAGTTGTCAAGTCCGTAAAGAATGAGGAAATCTTTTTGTTTATATTTCACAGTACCTGACAGAATAACAAATCTGCAGGTGGGCGGGCATCTAGGAAATAGCGACCACAATATTGTACAGTTTCACCTGTCTTTCACTAGGGGGACTTGTCAGGGAGTCACAAAAACACTGAACTTTAGGAAGGCAAAGTTTGACCAGCTTAGAGATGCCCTTAATCTGGTAGACTGGGACAATATCCTCAGAAATAAGAATACAGATAATAAATGGGAAATGTTTCAGAACATCCTAAATAGGCACTGTAAGCGGTTTATACCTTGTGGGAATAAAAGGACTAGAAATAGGAAAAACCCAATGTGGCTAAACAAAGAAGTAAGACAGGCAATTAACAGTAAAAAGAAAGCATTCGCACTACTAAAGCAGGATGGCACCATTGAAGCTCTAAAAAACTATAAGGAGAAAAATACTTTATCTAAAAAACTAATTAAAGCTGCCAAAAAGGAAACAGAGAAGCACATTGCTAAGGAGAGTAAAACTAATCCCAAACTGTTCTTCAACTATATCAATAGTAAAAGAATAAAAACTGAAAATGTAGGCCCTTTAAAAAATAGTGAGGAAAGAATGGTTGTAGATGACGAGGAAAAGGCTAACATATTAAACACCTTCTTCTCCACGGTATTCACGGTGGAAAATGAAATGCTAGGTGAAATCCCAAGAAACAATGAAAACCCTATATTAAGGGTCACCAATCTAACCCAAGAAGAGGTGCGAAACCGGCTAAATAAGATTAAAATAGATAAATCTCCGGGTCCGGATGGCATACACCCACGAGTACTAAGAGAACTAAGTAATGTAATAGATAAACCATTATTTCTTATTTTTAGGGACTCTATAGCGACGGGGTCTGTTCCGCAGGACTGGCGCATAGCAAATGTGGTGCCAATATTCAAAAAGGGCTCTAAAAGTGAACCTGGAAATTATAGGCCAGTAAGTCTAACCTCTACTGTTGGTAAAATATTTGAAGGGTTTCTGAAGGATGTTATTCTGGATTATCTCAATGAGAATAACTGTTTAACTCCATATCAGCATGGGTTTATGAGAAATCGCTCCTGTCAAACCAATCTAATCAGTTTTTATGAAGAGGTAAGCTATAGGCTGGACCACGGTGAGTCATTGGACGTGGTATATCTCGATTTTTCCAAAGCGTTTGATACCGTGCCGCACAAGAGGTTGGTACACAAAATGAGAATGCTTGGTCTGGGGGAATATGTGTGTAAATGGGTTAGTAACTGGCTTAGTGATAGAAAGCAGAGGGTGGTTATAAATGGTATAGTCTCTAACTGGGTCGCTGTGACCAGTGGGGTACCGCAGTGGTCGGTATTGGGACCTGTTCTCTTCAACATATTCATTAATGATCTGGTAGAAGGTTTACACAGTAAAATATTGATATTTGCAGATGATACAAAACTATGTAAAGCAGTTAATACAAGAGAAGATAGTATTCTGCTACAGATGGATCTGGATAAGTTGGAAACTTGGGCTGAAAGGTGGCAGATGAGGTTTAACAATGATAAATGTAAGGTTATACACATGGGAAGAAGGAATCAATATCACCATTACACACTGAACGGGAAACCACTGGGTAAATCTGACAGGGAGAAGGACTTGGGGATCCTAGTTAATGATAAACTTACCTGGAGCAGCCAGTGCCAGGCAGCAGCTGCCAAGGCAAACAGGATCATGGGGTGCATTAAAAGAGGTCTGGATACACATGATGAGAGCATTATACTGCCTCTGTACAAATCCCTAGTTAGACCGCACATGGAGTACTGTGTCCAGTTTTGGGCACCGCTGCTCAGGAAGGATATAATGGAACTAGAGAGAGTACAAAGGAGGGCAACAAAGTTAATAAAGGGGATGGGAGAACTACAATACCCAGATAGATTAGCGAAATTAGGATTATTTAGTCTAGAAAAAAGACGACTGAGGGGCGATCTAATAACCATGTATAAGTATATAAGGGGACAATACAAATATCTCGCTGAGGATCTGTTTATACCAAGGAAGGTGACGGGCACAAGGGGGCATTCTTTGCGTCTGGAGGAGAGAAGGTTTTTCCACCAACATAGAAGAGGATTCTTTACTGTTAGGGCAGTGAGAATCTGGAATTGCTTGCCTGAGGATGTGGTGATGGCGAACTCAGTCGAGGGGTTCAAGAGAGGCCTGGATGTCTTCCTGGAGCAGAACAATATTGTATCATACAATTATTAGGTTCTGTAGAAGGACGTAGATCTGGGGATTTATTATGATGGAATATAGGCTGAACTGGATGGACAAATGTCTTTTTTCGGCCTTACTAACTATGTTACTATGTTACAATTCCGTTGACCATATATTTTTGATTTTTAAGGGAATGCACAATCTGTTTTGGACATCAAGTAGATTTCTTGGAGAGGTTTTAGTCTACATATTTTATATACCAACTTGTATTTTGGATAGTAGCATGGAAAAGCAATGACACCATTGTATGTTGTATTTTTCTTATTTCACTCATCTTAGGCTAGGGTAACGCGACCATCTGAGAAAATCAGAAAATTGGTCCGATTATGCTAATTGCACTCACTCTGGTTAAACTCTTTTGAGACTATGATAAAAGTGTGCTCCAATTTTCTCAGATTAGTAGAAGATGGAGAAACATTTTTTTCCATCTACTCTATTCTGTTAGTGCGTGAAAACGGGAGAAAACCGAGGATGGTCTGATTTTTTTTTCAACCGACTCAGTGACTTGCGTGGCTGAGTGCCATCTTATTTATGAACGGAAATCGTGCATGCTGCGATTCTTTTCCTCAAACAGACTCGGTCCGAGGGAAAAATCAGACAGGTGAATGGCGTAATAGAATAACATTGGTCCTAGTCACAATCTGATGCTTTGCCGAGTCTACGAATCCCCACATCGTGGTCTGATAATTCACAAGTCTGCAGTCACATAGAGTGACTGTAGACTTGTCGCTTTAGAATGGACAACCTCTTCAAGATGAAATTATTTTGGTGATAATGTGGGTAAATGCTTGTCTGTCTTCTCTTTTGGATTTTTTACAGACTTCGTTTCAGCAATTGTTCGTATGAATATCAGCTCGCATAAATGAGATTTCAAATCAGAGATGTAATGGATAGTAAGCCTCTTTTAATATGATAGGATATAGTGATGTGGTAGATTGGTCTACACACAAAAGTTGGTTCAACAACATTACTCAAAGTGAGGCAACAAGCTTGATGATTTCCACTACTTCACAAGATGGCAATGGGTCCACTTCAACAGAGGTATTATTATTATTTATCATTATAGCGCCATTTATTCCATGGCACTTATGTCATGAGGGGTATCTTAATCAGTACAAGTCATGACTGGTACAGGAGAAGAGAGGACCCTGCCCGCGAGGGCTCACAATTTACAAGGGTTGGTTGAGGATACAATATGTGAGGGTAGAGTCGGTCGTGCAGTGGCTTGGTTCAGCGGTGGTTACTGCAGGTTGTAGGCTTGTCAGAAAAGGTGGGTCTTCAGTTTCTTTTTGAAGGTTTCGATGGTAGGAGAGAGTCTGATATGTTGTGGTAGAGGGTTCCAGAGTAGGGGTGATACGCGAGAGAAATCTTGTATACGATTGTGGGAAGAGGAGATAAGAGGGGAGTAGAGAAGGAGATCTTGTGAGGATCGGAGGTTGCGTGTAGGTAAGTACCGGGAGATGAGGTCACAGATGTATGGAGGAGACAGGTTGTGGATGGCTTTGTACGTCATGGTTAGGGTTTTGAACTGGAGTCGTTGGGTAATGGAGAGCCAGTGCAGGGATTGACAGAGGGGAGAGGCCAGAGAATAGCGGGGGGACATGTGGATTAGTCGGGCAGCAGAGTTTAGAATAGATTGGAGGGGTGCGAGAGTGTTCGAGGGGAGGCCACAGGGCAGGAGGTTGCAGTAGTCGAGGCGGGAGATGATGAGGGCATGGACTAGGGTTTTTGCAGATTCTTAGTTGAGGAATGCACGGATCAGTGAAATGTTTTTGAGTTGAAGTCGGCAGGAATTGGAAAGAGCTTGTATATGTGCTTTGAAAGAGAGATCAGTGTCCAGGATTAACTCAAGGCAGTGAGCTTGTGGGACTGGGGAGAGTGGGCAGCCGATTACTTTAATGGATAGGTCCATTGGGGGAGTTGTGTGAGATGGGGGAAAGATGATGAATTATGTTTTGTCCATATTAAGTTTTTGAAATATAGCAGAGAAGAAGGATGAAATAGCGGACACATTGAGGGATTCTGGTTAGTAGGGTGGTGATATCTGGTCCAGAGATGTAGATCTGTGTGTCATCAGCATATACACTCACTGGCCACTTTATTAGGTACACCTGTCCAACTTCTTGTTAACACTTAATTTCTAATCAGCCAATCACATGGCGGCAACTCAGTGCATTTAGGCATGTAGACATGGTCAAGACAATCTCCTGCAGTTCAAACCGAGCATCAGTATGGGGAAGAAAGGTGATTTGAGTGCCTTTGAACGTGGCATGGTTGTTGGTGCCAGAAGGGCTGGTCTGAGTATTTCAGAAACTGCTGATCTACTGGGATTTTCACGCACAACCATCTCTAGGGTTTACAGAGAATGGCCCGAAAAAGAAAAAAAATCCAGTGAGCGGCAGTTCTGTGGGCGGAAATGCCTTGTTGATGCCAGAGGTCAGAGGAGAATGGGCAGACTGGTTCGAGCTGATAGAAAGGCAACAGTGACTCAAATCGCCACCCGTTACAACCAAGGTAGGCCTAAGAGCATCTCTGAACGCACAGTGCGTCGAACTTTGAGGCAGATGGGCTACAGCAGCAGAAGACCACACCGGGTACCACTCCTTTCAGCTAAGAACAGGAAACTGAGGCTACAATTTGCACAAGCTCATCAAAATTGGACAGTAGAAGATTGGAAAAACGTTGCTTGGTCTGATGAGTCTCGATTTCTGCCGAGACATTCGGATGGTAGGGTCAGAATTTTGCGTAAACAACATGAAAGCATGGATCCATCCTGCCTTGTATGGAGCATCTTTGGGATGTGCAGCCGACAAATCTGCGGCAACTGTGTGATGCCATCATGTCAATATGGACCAAAATCTCTGAGGAATGCTTCCAGCACCTTGTTGAATCTATGCCACGAAGAATTGAGGCAGTTCTGAAGGCAAAAGGGGTCCAACCCGTTACTAGCATGGTGTACCTAATAAAGTGGCCGGTGAGTGTAGATGATACTGAAAGCCGTGAGATTCTATGAGCTGTATACGGCATACGGTACTACCAGTATTTTCAACAGTGGGCTTAGATTAGTGCAATGGGCTACTGAGAATTCCTTCCTTCAGAAGACGTAATCACCTCCTCAGGCGAGGCTGCATCTCTCTGCACCAACATATATTAAATAAACAATTCCTTTATTCTCCTGCCTGGACTCAAACTCACAACTCCATGTTCACAGGCAGCAGCTCTATCTAGGAGTCACAGCCTGCAATGATAAGCATAGAAAAATTTAGTAATCTTGATCTGTATTGCAGGCAGTGAACTTAGAAGCAGAATCAGGGCTGGCGTCAGCACTCGGCGTACCCGGGCAAGTGCCGGGGCCCTGGCGAGACAGGGGGGCCCATTTAGGGCTGGCGTTAGGGGCAGGCAGCTGCCAGTGCCTAGGGCCCCCGCTCCCCCAGGGGCCCTCTCAGCCAGCAACACATTGCACAGCTGCTATGGGGCCCCTGTGAGGCAGGGGGTCCGCCTGTCGCAAGCGCAAACTCCCCCGCCGCCGCTTTGAACTTTACCGGCATCTGCCGGTAAAGTTCAAAGCAAATGATGGAGGAGAGAGCATCACCTGATGCTCCCTCTCCCATCATTCCCCACTCTGCCTCTGACACTGTCGGTGCGCGATGACATCATTGTGCACACGCTATGTGCCAGGCAGTGCAGCGGCAGCTGCCAAGACCGGAGCAGGGAGGGAGCAGCGCGGTGCGGGAACGTTGAGAGGTGAGGAGTGGTTTTTTTTGTAACTATAACAGTGAGTACTGGACTATGGGGTCATTCTTGGGGGGAGGGGGGCTGTGCTGTACACTACATGTCTGTGCTATATACTACACGGCTGTTCTATATACTACATGGCTGTGCTATATACTACTTGGGCCATGTTATATACTACGTGGGCTGTGCTATATGCTACGTGGGCCGTGTTATATACTACATGGGCTGTTATGTGCTACGTGGGCTGTGCTATATGCTACGTGGGCTGTGCTATATACTACATGGCTGTTCTATATACTACGTGGGCCGTGTTATATACTACGTGGGCTGTTATATGCTACGTGGGCTGTGCTATATACTACATGGCTGTTCTATAAACTACGTGGGCCATGTTATATACTATGTGACTGTGCTATATACTATATGGGCTGTTATATGCTACGTGGGCTGTGCTATATACTACATGGCTGTTCTATAAACTACATGGGCCGTGTTATATAATATGTGGCTGTGCTATATACTATATGGGCTGTTATATGCTACGTGGGCTGTGCTATATACTACATGGCTGTTCTATATACTACGTGGGCTGTTATATGCTACGTGGGCTGTGCTATATACTACATGGCTGTTCTATATACTACGTGGGCTGTGTTATATAATATGTGGCTGTGCTATATATTATATGGGCTGTTATATGCTACGTGGGCTGTGCTATATACTACATGGCTGACGCTGTTCTATACACTATGTGGGCTGTGGTATATAATATGTGGCTGTGCTATATACTATATGGGCTGTTATATGCTACGTAGACTGCTATATACTACGTGGCTGTGTTATATGCTACGTGGGCTGTTATATACTACATGGCTGTGTTATCTGCTACGTGGCTGTGCTATATACTATGTGGGCTGTGTTATATACTACATGGCTGTGTTATATGCGATCATGAATCGTGGTATGTGTTAAAGGGGGGACCCACTGAGACTCTTTCGCCCGGGGCCCTCATAAAACTGGAGCCGGCCCTGAGCAGACTATATAGGTACATAGAGATACATAGATATACACTGCTGTATATAATATATATGTTTTCTATATGTGAACAAAAAAACATTTTTTTTGCTCCTACAAAAATACTAAAAATAATGCAAACCAATTACAAAAAATGTTATTTTCTTTTTTTTTCCAGAGTTTCCCTGGGACTTGAACCTGCAACCTCTATAATTACAGGCAGGAGCTAAAGCTATAGGATCCAGTGATAAATAACAAAAGACTGACCATCACTGCCAAACAGAAAACAGGTGTGTACAGGTGCAAACTAAGTGTAGCCATCTCCACATAGACCTACAAATAAAGTTGCACTCTATAGCGCCATAGCATGAAAACATGAAATATCAGAAATTTAAATTGCATTAGTGCTCTAGAAAATAGGAAAAATTGAGAATACTTAGCTCATATAAAGGTACCGTCACATTAAACGATATCGCTAGCGATCCGTGACGTTGCAGCGTCCTGGCTAGCGATATCGTTTAGTTTGACACGCAGCAGCGATCAGGATCCTGCTGTGATGTTGCTGGTCGCTGAATAAAGTTCAGAACTTTATTTGGTCGTCCGATCGCCGTGTATCGTCGTGTTTGACAGCAAAAGCAACGATACCAGCGATATTTTACACTGGTAACCAGGGTAAACATCGGGTTACTAAGCGCAGAGCCGCACTTAGTAACCCGATGTTTATGGAGCACCCCCACACCGCCGCAGGGCCGAGGGGTACCCGGAGCCGGGCCTCTGGGATCTCAGTCCTGGGGTTGTCACGGTGGCTAGACCCGGTCCGTGGCCCTGTCTGTCAGTGGGGGACGTCCGTTGCAAATAAGTGATGATGATGGTGCAGTAACGGTGGTATAGCGGTGCAGTTGTGGGGTGCAGGTCGCGGTAAATAACGAGGACACCAGGTTGCAGTCTCTTTACCTCTTTACTGGAGATCTCTCGGTCCTCAGTCCAGAATCCGGTCCACCAGGCTGCGCAAGTCCGGCCGGTTCAATGGCACCTCCAGAGTTCTCCTCACAGGTGGAAATCAGTGCCTTCCTTCTTAGCGCTTTGTGTTGTAGTCCTTCCCTGCTGTGCTTACGGAAAGTACCCCACAACTGTTGTGTCTGTTTCTTAAGTTCCCTCACAACTCGATTAACTGATCTTCTGCTAATCTTCCGTCCCTTCCTGATGTTACAGTAAGAACGGCACCCGTTTGTCAGGTAGGCCTGGAGTTCTTCCGGGACCCTAGAGACGCCCCTCTCCCGCAATTGCCCCCCAAGACTTCATAGGTGATATGTGGTAGACAGCCCGCCTGAGACTGACTGTCCTGCCGCTGTTTGGAGTATGGCTTAAAGCTGTATATTATTCCACTCCCTCGGCGTTCCGGCCACCGGTAATGCGCCTCAGCAAGGTGCTGCCTCTTTCAACAAAACCCCTGCTGGTATTCTCCTTCTGCTCGATTTCGTTTCTCACTCAGCACAATCTATCTCGCTTCTAATCCTTTCTTAGGGCACCGCCGCTATTCTGAGCAGGCACGGTCCCGTTACGTTCTTTCAATGCCAAGCCTCTGCCAGGATCCCACCCCTGGCAGAGACCCTACTGTCTCTTCCTCCACAACACCCTCTCTCACTAGGTGTTGCTTCGTTCGATCCAGTCAGCTTTCTCTACTAACTTCCTGCCTGACCCCCAGTTTACCCACTATGGTGGGGAGTGGCCTAATGAATAGCACCCTTAGCTCCCCCCGGAGGCCCAGCTGTGAAACATATTGGTGTCTGTGATACCTGATTGGAGGAACTCCTTCAGTGCCATCGAACGCACCGTGGCTCCCCTTAGTGGCGGAGCCACAGTACTGCAACGACCAGGACTCTGGGGCGCTGCACTTACCCTGGTTACCAGCGTAAAATGTAAAAAAACAAGCAGTACATACTCACCATCTGATGTCCGTCAGGTCCCCCGGCGTCCGCTTCCCACACTGACAGAGCGCCGCAAAGTGAAAGTGAAAGCACAGCACAGCGGTGACGTCACCGCTGTGCTCTGCTCTCACTGTACGGCGGCGCTCAGTCAGAGCAGGAAGCATACGGCAAGGGACCTGACGGACATCAGATGGTGAGTATGTACTGTTTTTTTTTTTACATTTTACGCTGGTAACCAGGATAAACATCGGGTTACTAAGCGCGGCCCTGCGCTTAGTAACCCGATGTTTACCCTGGTTACCCGGGGACCTCGGCATCGTTGGTCGCTGGAGAGCGGTCTGTGTGACAGCTCTCCAGCGATCAAACAGCGACGCTGCAGCGATTGGCATCGTTGTCACTATCGCTGCAGCGTCGCTTAATGTGACGGTACCTTTAGGCGATTCTCTTTGCTGGGAACCTACTCTAATGTAAATCCTCTCCGAGGCTTACTTTATATATGGGTAGATAGGATTATCTAGATTCCCAGCAAAGAGAATCGCCTTATCTACTGGGAATACATGAATTGGCCAATTTATGCGCTAAGTCTTTTCAGTTTGTCCTATTTTCTAGAGCAGAAATGCAATTCAAATTTCATATATTTCATGTTTTGATTGCTATAGCGCTACAGAGTGCTACTTTATTTGTTAGATAGGCTCCAGTGATGTCTCGGGGAGAATTTTGTATACTTGATCTGTATTGCAGCCACTAAACCCATAGGCAGATTATACTGATACATAGAGATACATTGCATATAACAGTGTATTTCTATGTCTCTGTACTCCAGAGGGATAGTAAAAGGTTTTTTTCCTTCCTATAAAATTCCTAAAAAGTAATAAAAAAGCAATTACAATAATATCATGTTTAATGCTGTATTTTTTCAGCACATGTCCACACCACATGACACAATAAAATTCTTCTCTGAATATAGCATGTTTGTTGCATTTCTTTTATGCGTTGTCCCCCTTATTTGATGCATTTTTGGTGCAGAAGTGAATCCACGTTTTTAATGCTTAATAGTACAGAAAAGCTTTGATTCTGCTCTGGAAGATGCAATGGCATTGCATTTTTTTCAGGTTCCCCATAGAATCCTATAGAGGAAAAAAATACCAAAATCGCAGAGTTCAGCAGCGGTTTTAGATGCACCGAGGACCGAGATTTTATGAAACCATATCTACTTTGCTTGGACATATAGGCCATGTTCACATGTAGCGGGGCGTATTTTATGCTGCTTTTTTTGCACAGAAATCTGATTTGTCTAACTGTCGAAGTAAGTGGATGTGATTTCATGAAAACAGTGCTCACCATGTTCTTTTGTTATTTCTGTGTTAGCTCTCTGACCGAGCACGGCGACCTTCAACATGTGGTGGTTTTAATTACAGCAGGATCCTACTTACCCATAAATTCAGGCTTTGCTGAGAGAGCTGTCCACATTCACCCAGGAATTCAGACTTCAGCCTGAGAGAGGTGTTCACATTAGAAATGTAGGGATCCATCAGTTTTGAGACCACCTTGATGTTGGTTGCTGGGCAGGCATGAATTGGCCAAATTATGCGTTAAGCGTCTCATTTTTTTCTAGTATTCAGAAGCAGTATTGCTATCCATATATCATATATTGCACACTGACATGCTTTAGCACGATAAAATGCAACTTTCTTTGTATAACTATTATATCCCTATTCTACCCTAGTCCATTTAAGTTAGTCATAATGACCCCTCCAATTTACACCACCAGAAAAGATTTAATTAATAGGAAAAATGTTTTTTCTATTTTGTGATGTCTAAACCTGGGGTGCGTCTTAAGGTCCAAAAATACAGTATTTATTTTTCTTTATAGTTACTTTTTTGTCCACACTCGCTGTCTAATTTGTTACTGCTTATTATGTTCTCATTTCATTTTCTTTTCTACTCTCCATAGTATAAAAGTTTAAGTATAAAAGTTTAAAAAACATATATATATTTGCAGGACCATGGTCTGGCATTCACTTCGGTTCTCCATGATGGTCAGACAAGTGCAGTTCCAACTAGGCAGGAGAAGTTACCTGATAAAGGTTCTGCAAGCAAGGCATAAGCCGGGGAAGGGGGAAGCTAATATCTGTAGGACGCAGCAAGGTTAAATTCCCGCAGAGACCGTCCACTCCACCCTAAGACTAAATAAATGCCATATGCAGCACTGCTACAAGAGGCAGACTCAGCAGGGTAGCCTGATACGGGGAGAAACCACAAGGTGAGGCGCTGAGGAGGCATATGAATAATCGCCGTGACACCGGCGTAATGTACGTTGTGACATTGCGGAGGCTTAGTAAGCACAAGAAGCACGCAGGAAACAGGCAGTCAAATGCCGGTTGGGAGTGCTGCTGACATGGATGCCAGATTCGGCACACAACTTCATATAAAATACCATGTGGTAATATGTATAATAGCATAAATAATGTAATGGCCGTTGCATGGTAATAAAGTAAGCTAAGGAAAATTTCAACTTTAATCAATTTATGATAAGATTACGTTTAGTTAGTCTGTAATAAAGGGCACTTACCTTCTTCTTCATATATTCCTTCACTTCCTCTTACAGCTCACCTGACTCTGAATATCTACTAATAGCTCCTGGGCAGAGCTAACAGGTGGAGAGCGTAGTTTTAAATATTATATCAATAAATACTCTATAATTCGTGTCTGTCCCAACAATTCTGATCTTTTCCACTTTTTAGTGTTTTAGATATTGTTCTCTTTTGTATCATCTCTTGGCTCTTTTTTTTCCTCATCACAACCAATCACAGTGAAGCTTTCATTTTACCAGCAGTTTAAAAAATTAAAACTGAGCTCTGATTGGTTTCAATGGACAACAGAAATGTTTTTTTTCTAGACAGTATACATGAAGGTCCTATTGTATTTATAGTGTATTTATAGGTAGGAGGCGGCCATTATAACAAATAACATCGGTGGTTTAGTGACCGGTACTTCTGCGCTTAGTTAGGATGCAATTGGAAAAGAGCTGCTCCACCATTTGTAGAATGGAGGGTACAATCACATATGTCACTGCAAAGAAAGATGTGGATGGCCGTTAAAGTGATATTGGCTAATTCTACCGTAGGTCTGGAGATGATTGGCTCTTAATAGGTTGTTGGGGATGTAGAGATAAAATCAGCCAAGCAAACTAACCAGCAGGAAATCAGTGGTGGGCTCAATCCTGAGAAGGTCATAATGAGGTCCCTGTCCTTCTGGCCCGATAGTCAGAAGTTGTGAGGCCTGATTGCCTTAAATCCTTTGTTGTGTCCTGGGTGCTTATTCACATAGACAGGTGGACTAAGGAGTTGACAGTCAGAGGAGTGACAAAGTAAAAGCTCTCGATGGCCAAGACTGGAATGAGTAAATGTTGCGTAGGACTGAACCTTGACTTAGTACGTCCAGTGGTTAGATACAACCTACTGGATCGTACCTTATGGGTTACAATAGATACAATAGGTAACAATAGGGTTCACAGATATATAGTGAAAATTTAGCTATTTTTGTGTGGACATACATGAAATGAAGACGTTGCCTCCTAGTGAACATTGTGGAATGCGTACACTGTCAAGATTCAGCTTTGCTTGCTGGCTCCAGCAATCATCACGAGACCACAAGAATATGATTTCCCTACTTACAATTACAAGCCGACTAGAGCATCAAGCAAGTGTCGCAATATTCTACTGAGAGACGCGGATGAAACCCTAGTTAGCAAATTGCATACTTGCGGCCAGTTGACCACCTCTGGAACCGGCAAGCGTAGCCGAATCCTAATGGTGTGTGCATTAGACACTGTTAGGATTTGGTAAGCTGCAGCACTTGCTGAAAATGTCACCATGGCTGGACAATTCCTTTAAACTTTTATGCCTTATCTAAAAATTGTAACTACCAAGATTGCTGTGCCTCTGTATGCGAAGGAGGGTTTCGTATAGATATTGGGGTTGTCCAACTGAATTAAAACTTCCCCTAAATGATAATGTTGTAAAATAATAAATCTAGGCTCTTATATTCGTTGAGCAGACCCAACCCTCATTGATAAAATACAAAGAACTGGAATTTGCCTAAAGACATAAAACCTGTAGAACTAGGTTATGTATTTTTTACCGCCTGCAGGAAACGGCTGATTACTTTGTGATTGTTTGTTTTTGCATTGCAACCATAGCAATGAACATTTATTTCTTTTAGGATGTGCTGGCTAACTTTTACATTGTTTGTAATTGAATTATAAAAACAAATTCTACTTATAACATTACGGCACATACCCATCAGCAGGAATAAAATCGGTCCAATGTTGTTCCTGAAAGGTCGGACGAGTGACATGCAAGTGCCATGCGATTTTCATGAGAGTACAATGCGATTTTTCTCACTTAGCATCTGTATGACATGCGTATGCAATGCGATTTTAACATTACTTTTACATAGAGCAATTCTCTATGTCTTATAAAGATAGTTTTCAAAGTAAATATTCTTCAATAGATAGATAGATAGAATCATAGAATGTTAGAGTTGGAAGGGACCTCAAGGGTCAACTTTTTAATGACACCGCGAGTCAGTAATATGGAGCTAGCACACGAAACTCAGTGTCTCTGCTGACTGCCAGGCTTAATGGTCGCATCATGCCACCGCTAATCAAGGCATCTAGATGGATTATCTTCTCATTGGAGAGGTGAGGAATATGGTTGTTTATTATTTTTGGTCTTTTACAGGGGACATGAGCGTCAGCAGATTAGGCGTAAGGTGAGTATAACTTTACTTTTTTATTTAAAATAAAGGTGTCAGTGTCTTTATTTTAATAAAAATACTTTATTCTGGGTGTTTTTTATTTACAATATGACTATTGTTCATTGTGTTTCTTGTAGGTTTTTAATATGACTATGGGGTTAGGAATGGAGGCGTCTTATAAACGACATTCCATTACTAACCCTTGGGCTTGATGTTAGCTGGCAATACAAAGCTCACTGCAACCCAATACTATTACCCCACTTGCCAATGCACCAGGGCAAGTGGAAAGGATGGATGCTAAGCGTTCCAATTGGTGCATCTGGGGTGGCTGAGAGCTGATGTTTTTAGTCTGGGAGAAGGCCAATATCCATGGTCCCTTCCTACGCTATTAATATCAACTCGCAGCTGTATGCCTAGCCTTTGCTGGTTATTAATTATAGGGGGACCCTACGTCATTTTTTTTGGGTGCCCTATTTTAATAACGTGAGCTGATAGTAATAACCTAGGAAGCTCCATGTTTACCCCTTTCCAGGCTATAAACATCAAACATCAGCCTCTAGCTGTATGCTTTCCCTCTGCTGGTTAACAAAATTTCAGGGGATCCCACATCTTTTTTTCTGTAATTTATGTATTAATTAAATACATGTACAGTAAGCTACACACTCACTGCATTAATTATATATCAATCACATCTTTGTACCTATCTATTCTATGTATATAGTGAGTACGGAAAGTACTCAGCCCCCTTTAAATTTTTCACTCTTTGTTTCATTGCAGCTATTTGGTGAAGTCAAAAAAGTTCATTTTTTCTCATTAATGTACACTCTGCACCCCATCTTGACTGAAAAAAACTGAAATGTAGAAATTTTTGCAAATTTAATAAAAAAGAAAAACTGAAATATCTCATGGTCATAAGTATTCAGACCCTTTGCTCAGATACTCATATTTAAGTCACATGCTGTCCATTTCCTTGTGATCCTCCTTGAGATGGTTCTACGCCTTCATTGGAGTCCAGCTGTGTGTAATTAAACTGATAGGACTTGATTTGGAAAGTCGCACACCTGTCTATATAAGACCTCACAGCTCACAGTGCATGTCAGACCAAATGAGAATCATGAGGCCAAAGGAACTGGCCAAGGAGCTCAGAGACAGAATTGTGGCAAGGCACAGATCTGGCCACGGTTACAACAGAATTTCTGCAGTATTCAAGGTTTCTAAGAGCACAGTGGCCTCCATAATCCTTAAATGGAAGAAGTTTGGGACCACCAGAAGTCTTCCTAGACCTGGCTGTCCAGCCAAACTGAGCAATAGTGGGAGAAGAGCCTTGGTGAGAGAGGTAAAGAAGAACCCCAAGATCACTGTGGCTGAGCTCCAAAGATGCAGTAGGGAGATGGGAAAAAGTTCCACAAAGTCAACTATCACTGCAGCCCTCCACCAATCGGGCCTTTAAGGCAGAGTGGCCGACGTAAGCCTCTCCTCAGTGCAAGACATATGAAAGCCCGCATAGAGTTTGCTAAAAAACACATGAAGGACTCAGAGACTATGAGAAATAAGGTTCTCTGGTCTGAGGAGACAAAGATAGACAGCAATGAGCCATACAGGTAGGACTATGTTAACAATTTTATCACCAGATTCATCACAGTTGATTGGCAAGTCTCTTCCTATGTACACACATGCCAGTGACCTTTCAATCGACATTAGCGGGGCAGAAAGAAGTTGGCTAAATACTGTATCACAGTATGCGGGTATCCATATAGTCACTGACCAAGTTTTTTTACCAGAGGATTTTCCGCATCTAATGTAATTCTGCTGGAAATATTTTGCACATAAAACTCAGCGTACCCGTAAGGGAAATTGGCATGTTGTGGATTTTAAACATGCAGCACAGGTCAGTTTATGCTGGGTTAAAAAAAACCCACAGAGGGCATGAAACTTCTACTTTGCTAGAACTGTAAGACGCTGTGAAAATATGTGGCATCAAAAACTCAACAAAAATTAATTGTGGGAACAGTCTAAGATGTCGTAAACATTAGTGCCCGTATCAACTGCTTGTCTGCTCTGCATCATCCTAGTGCATCATATAAGTGTATTACACTGAATTAGACCAGAATTTAATACTATGTATAGACTGCACCTTGTCATCTATAGCCATCGCACTCTAATCAGCATGTCTATTTATCTATTCTTCCTACAGGTATGTCTCCCAGCTTTCCGAACTTTGTGATAAATCTTACCTCTCCTGTGTGCTTGATCTTATTTTTTTAAACTGACCACTGCAAGACCCCCTCTCACAACTTATTTAATGACCAGCCTGTTTTAACTTTTGCCTGTGTTATATCCTGCGTCTGGCTCAATTGTAATTATCTAATAAAGATGAGTAGAGACCTGTCCCCTCTGCTTCACACCTGAATGTATTATTTGGGAGCAAATATATTGTGAGAAACAATCACGTAGTCTGCTCTGCATCATCCAAGTGTATCATATAAGTGTATTGCCTGGAATTAGACCAGAATTGGAACTGAAGGTAACTGGATACATAGCCACAGTAAAAAATATTTCTGTTTGTCTTCACTCTCAACCCTATAGTTCTCCACTTTCTACTAACCCTCCTAATCCTGACAGCTAGCAACGAACTGGTCATCTCTCACTCCATCCTCCCCAGCCAGCTCACCTCTTCCTCAGAACTGTTCCTCAACATACAATCCTCTGTCTCCAAACACAGACAGTCACCTCATGCCCTCTCCTGCTCCCACCTATTAACACTTTCTCTGCTCCTTCTCACTGCTGGTGATATCTCTCCAAATCCTGGTCCTCCTCACCACATCCTCACAGTCAGTTCCACCTCACATCCATGATCTATCACAAATTCCTGCAACCTTTCTAACCTTATACTCATTCACCCAGCCCCAGCTTCCCCAGTCCCTCTAACAGGAGCTCTATGGAACGCTCGCTCTGTCTGCAACAAACTTTCATACATCCATGATCTTTTCATTACAAACAAACGTTCCTTCCTCACCATCACCAAAACCTGCCTCACCCCTTCTGACACAGCCTCTCCAGCTGTACTTTCGTATGGTGGATTTCAGCTTTCTCACATCCCCCGCCCCAGCAGCAAGCATGGTGGAGGAGTTGGTTTTCTCCTATCAGATAACTGCTCCTTCACCCAAATGCCACTGCTACCCTCTTTTACTCTACTTTCTTTCAAGGTGTACTGTGTGCACATCTACTACCCCTCCAACCTCCAACTGGCTATCATTTACCGCCCATCAGGGCTAGCCACCACCTTCCTTGACCATTTCACCACCTGACTACTTCATTTCCTTTTCACTGACATCTTCACTATTGTCATGACACTTCCCACTCAGCTGTCTCTAAGCTTTTATCTCTCACTTCCTCCTTCGGCCTTGCTCAATGGTCTTATGCAGGCACTCCCAAAGATAGCCTCTCTATCTCACCTCTCCCTTTTTCTAACCACAATCTACTTACATTCTCTTCCCTCTCCGGGTCCATAATCCCCACTCCACAAACTTGCACACCTGTGCAAAAGTCTCAACCACCTCGACCTATACTCACTCTCTGAATCCCTTCTCCCTCTTAGAAACATAAGTTCCTTACACAATGCACATGCTGCTGCCATTTTATATATCACAACTGCTGCAGCTCTTGAATCGGTCACCCCCTCACACATACCAAAGCACGCACAATCGATAGTCAACCCTGGCACACCATCCTGACTAAAGAACTGAGGCGTGCTTCGAGGGTTGCTGAGCAGAGATGGAAAAGATCCCATTCCAATGAGCACTTCATTGCATTCAAATAGTCCCTTACTACTTTCAAGTCAATGATCACTGCAGCAAAACAAACATACGTCTCATCTCTTATAAGTTCCCTGTCTCACAACCCAAAATAACTATTTAACATTTTCAAATCTCTCCTCCATACCCCAGCACCTCCTCCCTATCCTCTTATCTCAGCTGAAGACTTTGTCTTAAGGTACCTTCACACAAAGCGACGCTGCAGCGATAGCGACAACGATGCCGATCGCTGCAGCGTCGCTGTTTGATCGCTGGGGAGCTGTCACACAGACCGCTCTCCAGCGACCAACGATGCAGAGGTCCCCGGGTAACCAGGGTAAACATCGGGTTGCTAAGCGCAGGGCCGCGCTTAGTAACCCGATGTTTACCCTGGTTACCAGCGTAAAAGTAAAAAAAACAAACAGTACATACTCACCTGCGCGTCCCCCAGCGTCTGCTTCCTGACACTGACTGAGCTCCGGCCCTAACAGCACAGCGGTGACGTCACCACTGTGCTTTCACTTTCACTTTAGGGCCGGCGCTCAGTCAGTGTCAGGAAGCAGACGCTGGGGGACGCGCAGGTGAGTATGTACTGTTTGTTTTTTTTACTTTTACGCTGGTAACCAGGGTAAACATCGGGTTACTAAGCGCGGCCCTGCGCTTGGTAACCCGATGTTTACCCTGGTTACCAGTGTAAAACATCGCTGGTATCGTTGCTTTTGCTTTCAAACACAACGATACACGGCGATCGGACGACCAAATAAAGTTCTGGACTTTATTCAGCGACCAGCGACATCACAGCAGGATCCTGATCGCTGCTGCGTGTCAAACTAAACGATATCGTTACAAAGTCGTTTCGTGTGAAGGTACCTTTATTCTTCAAGCAGAAAGATCAATAACATTAGAGAAAGCTTTGCCCTACAGCCCTCATCATCTCCTGAATCGACTACTGCAACCTCCTACTTTGTGGCCTCCCCTCTTACACCTTTGCACCCTTCCAATCTATCCTAAATTCCGCTGCCTGACTAATCCACCTGTCCCCCCGCTATTCCCCGGCCTCTCCCCCCTGTCAATCCCTTCACTGGCTCCCCGTTGCCCAGAGACTCCAGTTCAAAGCCAGAACCTTGGCATACAAAGCCATCCACAACCTGTCTCTTCCATACATCTGTGACATGGTCTCCCAGTACTTACCTGCACGCAACCTCCAATCTTCACAAGATCTCCTTCTTTACTCCCCTCTTATCTCCTCCTCCTACAATTGCATATAAGGTTTTTCACGTGCATCTCCCCTACTCTGGAACTCTCTACCCCAACATATCAGACTCTCGCCTCCCATGGGAACCTTCAAAAGGAACCTGAAGACCTATCTCTTCCGACAAGCAAAAAACCTGCAGTAACCCTTGTTCCATCAAACCACTGCACGACCAGTTCTACTCTCATCTCCTGTATCTTCACCCATCCCTTGTAGATTGTAAGCCCCCACGAGCAGGGTCTTCTCTCCTCCTGTACCTGTCGGTGACTTGTTTTGCTCAAGATTATTGTACTTGCTTTTTGTTATGCATACCCCTTTTCACATGTAAAGCACCATGGAGTAATTAATAATAATAAATAATAATAAATAATATCAACTAATAACTAATTAGGCTATGCTACCCTTAAGTTTATTTAGGCATTCATAAACAACACATTTTTCAAGTGGAAAGCGAATTTAGGGAAGTTTTTCTTTTCCTGAAGTGTTTCTTGAAGTAGTTTTGAAGAGTTTTTGAACAGAATATTTTCCTGTTGCATACTTTTCTGCCTTTGGATATGTGCAACCAACATCTTTTTCAGGAGGATTCCGCGAGGAATTTGTTTGAAACAGTGGTACAAAAACGAACCATAAAATGAACATAGTGCACCACAATGGCAAATTGACATTGCTGTGCACATGTACCTTCTATGTTCTTATGTCACTTTCTTCTAACTGCTTGTTAAAAGAAGTGACATGCTCATTTTACAGTCAGATCAGTATAAAGTGAAAGATGCCGGTGAAGGTGGCTCATGAAAGCGATTGCTGGCATTTTCCTAAAATGGCTTTGTCTGTGAAAACTCGATGGCTCCAATGATTGGATACCCATCGATTGGACAGTGCAGTGCCTAGTTTGAAGAAGCTTCCTCCAGGATCCAATTCAAGGAAGTGACAGGCACCTTTTTTTCCCCAACTAGAAGTTTTTCAAAATCTCTTCAAGGAAAAAATGGTCAAAAAACTCATATAAACATCAAAGGATATTTCCCACAGAAAAGAAGAGAGAAAGTTTTCCAAATGTTTTTCGAGCATTTTGGAGATGATCTGCTGAAATAAGCTAAAATCTCTGTATAACTTAAAAGGCCATGATGTGATAACTGTAAATGAACAATTCATCTGTATAATCATGATGTGCTCAACAATAAAGCTGGCTGATGAGGAAAATACAACTAGTAACACTAAAAGAAAAAAAATATAATATAATATGAAGTCAGGTGTTCATCATTTACATACATAGATTTTTAATAGCCCCCCCTAAATATTCAACAATTACAAAAAAAAAGATCTGATGTCCCCGAAAAGTAAAAAAAAAATTGTATAAAATAATAAAACTACATTACTACGATTAATTTTTGTTGATTTTTTTCTGTTGCGCATTTTCGAAAAAATGCAAGTAACCTATTTTACTTAATTGAAGAAAAATTGACCGAAAGATCATCGTGGGAATGTAGCCTAAGGGTATGTTCCCAATATATCTATATCCAAAGGTTCAGGTGGCTGCAAACTTTTGAGAATGTAGAATTCTCTTGTACGGCATAAAGGAAGAGTTCCACATTGCTAAACAGGAAAACTCGTGAAAGTAAAAAGTGACTTCAAAGTTTCCCATCACAAACAGATCTGGGTTGTTTTACATTCACTCATATGGCATGTCTCTAAGAACAGAAAAAATTCTACGTATGTGGAATGTTCTTTGTAATTAACCCAAGGATGGATTAACTCCTTAGGGTGAAATTTACTGTGGAATTTCAGTTGTGGAATCTACACTCGAAACGTGCAGCAAATAATAGAACAATGTTAAGGCCTCCATTCACATTAGACTAACATTGTCTGAACCCACCAATAACTATAGGATCAGCTGACAGTCTAAAGTGACACTGAGTCTCATGACTCTCTCCCCGACAAATGATGTTGGGTGAGAGACGAGACTGACATGTTGGATTTCAGACCGCTGCTCACTGACTCACTTTTAGATTCACTCTTAGAGGGAATACTGGAGTGCATGGCCCAGCTGAATGTCCCTGCATATGGGGTAGTCTAATCAGATACCTGTTGACTGAATATTTATGTATTGTGAATTGCGGTTTTTGATCATTGACCAGTGTGATATAGTCATAGGATCATCCACAAATCAATCTTTTATAGTTATTGCTACCAGTTGCTGCTTACCCCTAATATCTTTAGAGAACAGTCCCATATACACAATGCAGCATGAAGGGGCTCGGAGAAGGTGGCAGTGAAGGTGTGTAAGTGTCTGATGGGGTCACACAGCTCATAAAAGGACAACTGCCCCGCCTCATAATCCAGACATATCCTGACTCTATCACTGGAGATCTGGACAGGTAACTGGATCACTTCCCCATCATGTATCACTGAATACTGATTATCATATCTCCACAAACCCCAGGACTTGTTATTATATCCAATGTATGACTGACACCCCCTCCTGTCTATACTGGGATAACACATCCCCAAAATCCAATTATATGATCTTCTGCCCTCCACATCCCAGTCATGTCGCCCTGAGGTAAATCCCCTCCTGCTCATCACTTGATAACCCTGGAATCTTTCTTCTGTTTCTGGGCGATTCTGGTTCTCTCGTTTCCTGGTTGCAGTTTTTAGGTTGTCAGAAATATGGATATAATTACTGGCTGTGCTTACATCCAGTAATATATCTGTAGAATCCTCCACATAGATCCCGCTCCTTATACCTGATATTACCTCACATAATGTGTGTAATGTGTGTGAGATCACAGCCACATCCAGGTCATCTCCATCATGGGGCTGTTTATCATGTCCCCCTGTGTCCTCATCACCTCCCTCCTCCTCAGGATCACACAAGTCACCGGTGTCTGGTTCCTGTAAGACAGTCAGTGGATCCGTCATGTTACACAGCTCCTCAATGTGTCTCATCTTCCTGGACAGCTCGTCCTTCTTTATTTCCAGCTGATGGATCAGAGCAGACAGTGACTGTGACTCTTCCTTTTCCTGCCTGTAGATTTCACTTGGAACCCTCATTTCCAGGTCGTCCAGCCATCTCCTGATGTTTGTACACAGGGAAATTACTTTCTCAACTTTTCCAGCAGCCTTTTCTTGAGCTTTTCTCCTGCGTTCCTCCAGACTTCGGACTCTTTCCTCGGTCTCCTCTCTCTCTGTGATCAGTTTCTGGAGGACATTTTTCAGTTTCTCCTTCTTTTTCACTGAGGCATCATCCAGCATCTCCACTCGATGTCCTTGATGTTCTCCTACTGAACAATGAACACAGATACAAGCAGCGTCCTCAGTGCAGTAGTACACCAGAATCTTCTTATGGACAGAACATTTCCTTTTCTCCAAAGTACTGGGATCAGATAAGACGTGTTCTGCTGACTTGCTGTGAGCTCTCAGGTGTTTATCACACAGAGAAGCCTCACAGTGTAGACAGGATCTAACAGCAGGTACAGGAGAGTCCACACAGTAAGTGCAGCAGATCCCGGTCATCTTCTCCTGATGTTGGTCAGTTTGCCAGATATTCTTCACAATCTTACAAAGAGCGAAGTCCCTCATCAGTGTCGGCCGCTCCTGAAACTCTTCTCTGCAGTCAGGACAGTAATAAACTCCAGACCCGTCCTGTGTATCCAGCACACGATCAATACAGACCCGGCAGAAGTTGTGTCCACATCTCAGCATTACAGGATCTGTATAAGTGCTCAGACAGAAGGAGCAGTCCAGCTCGTTTCTCAGATTAGCAGACGCCATGGCTTACGGAGGAAGAGGAAAATGAAACTACAATTATCTGTTGCTCAAAATCCTGAGGGCGGGTTTTATAGCTGTGTAGGGTTGAATAGCACTGTCTCTAGTAACATTCTGAAGGACATTTGTAATAATCTAGGACCTATATTGGGATTACAAATCAAGAGCTACAGTAGGTTGTTACTAGCAGTTAAATTTATTAAGTTCCCATACACATTAGAATATAATTGGCAATGTCCACTAATATTGACAGGTTCAGCCCACAGTACAATCTGTATGGGGCTGCAGGCAATTCTTTGTCAGGGAAGTTAAGGATCCACCATGTCCAATTTTGGACTGCCAATCCTATCGTTCTACTGGAGATAAACCACCACCAGACATGTCTCTGATAAAGAACACAGGAGTACTTGGCTGAACAGGCAGTCCTGTGTGTGGAAACGCCAGCCAAGAAAGTTTCTGATTGAACCATCATGTTGCCCTCAGCCATCTAAATTGTGTGACATAGTTATATAGCTTAAAAAAGTCCTAGGTCCATCAAGTTCAACCTTTCTTCACCAATTGTTCATAATCATGAATGTTTAGTATTAAATTAAAGAAATACTGAGATAAAAGAGCATCACCACCTAAAATAAAATAACTGCTATAAAGCAGAATTAAGACCCCAGTGTTAGTTCGGGCCGGAAGACCGACAGTCGATCTACCCATCCAATGCTGAATGATAAATTCACCCTATCTTATACCTACACCTCTGCATAGCTCTATATATCATGTGATGATTGAACATTTGTGAACTATTCAAAATGTTCTATATGTCTACAGACATTTTAACTAAAACTACATCAGAGTTTCAGGCAATTCCTAAATGTAAATTAAGAAAGTCGAATAAAACAAATCCTGTAACTCAAAAATATTAGACTTTAATTTTTAAATGAGGAAAATTATCCAATAATACATGTTTGTGAGTGGCAAAAATATATGCACCTTTAAGACTAGCGGCTAATTTGAAGGTGAAATTAGAGTGGTGTTTTCAATCAATGGGATGACAAATCAGGCGTGAGTGGGAAATCGGTTTAATTTAAAGAACACTTATATATCAAAATGTTATGCTCACAAAACTATTTGTAGAATTGTATCATTGCACAAAAAAAAGAGATTTCTGAGGACCTCAAGAGAAAAGTTGTTTATGCTCATTTGGATGGAAAAAAGTTCAAAAGCCATCTCTAACTAGGTTAGATGCCATTAATCCACAGTCATACAAGTTAATGAAATGTAAGACTAATATAGCATTCCCTGGAGTGGTTGATCAACAAAGATCACTCTAAAAGCACTGCATATAATAGCCCACGTGGTCACAAAGTAACCCAAGGTAACCTCTAAGCAACTAAAGGCCTGTCTCATATAAGCAAATATTAATGTTTATTAGCCCACCAAAAGGAGAACACTGAACAACAATGATGTGCACAATAGGATTGCAAGGAAAAAGCCACTGCTCTCTAAAAGTAATATTGCTGTCCATCCATATTTTGCTAAAGAACATCTAGACAAGCCAGAAAACTATTGAAACAGGAAGATGACTAGAATAGGGCACATTAAAAGAAAAGCCTATACAGAGAAGAGCAGCCCTACTTGTGCCCAGTCTCTCATACTTCACATGTTTAACAAGTCACCAATATGGATGAGCGAACGTGCTCCGTGATACTCAGTTATCACTTGAGTATCATGGTGCTCGGCTGTACTTGTTACTCGGCGAGTAATAGGTGGTGCTCTATGTAAAACTCAAATCCCTGCAACTCATTTTTGGTGCCTGCTACACCGCAACTAAGCATCGAGGATTGCCTGAGCATCACTGTAATATCATAGCCATCTTGGTTGTGGCATTACTGTGATTGGCTGAACATGTGACATCATCAGGGCTTATAAAAGAACAGGCGCCACCCGGCTCGGCACACTGACGCTATTGCACAGCTCTGTGACACTTCGTATTGGAGGGAGATAGTGGTTGTCTAGGCCTGTGTGCACAGTATAACTAATCAGAGGATTATAATAATAATAATAATAATAATAATCTTTATTGATATAGCGCCAACATATTCCACAGTGCTTTACAGTTTAACAGTTCATACAAAAGTCATAAGTAACAATGTTAAAAATAATACAATAATTTAATTTGTGGTGCTGTTGGGTGTGGTGGAGGGTTATTCTCAAGGAAAGCTTGTAATGTTGATACTGGTGCTGAAGCTAAGCTATCATACTAACATCCCAATATTTAAATGAGGCCTGCCAGTTGTTAACTTTCAGGGGTCTATGGATGACCGTCCGTCCTTATAATTTTTTCCTTCCTTACTTTCTGCAAAGCTTTTATGAGTGTATAATTATGTAAAGGAGACTTTCTAAATATTTATGTTCAATTTTTTTTTTTACTGATTCAATGACTCATCTATACAGTTTAACACAGTTGTTGTTACATTACGACAGTATGTAAAACGTACAAAAAGCATAGAAAAGTATTTCTGGATTAGATTACTCATCCATAGAGTATTATGTGCTTTCTGTCACATTTTTGGTGGTATATAACACTACAAAACAGCAGTTAAAAATGTTGCTGGTTTGTTTAAATTTCTTACCCATACACTATTCCGTGTTCTGGTGTACATTTTTGTGATAAAGTTTCAAAATGTTGCTGGGTTACATTTCTCAGCCATACAGCATTACGTGTTCTTGGGTACATTTCCTTGGTATATAACCCTCAATTTTTTTTATTATTAATTTATTGGTCTTATATTGCTCACCCATAGGGCATTATTGCTTCTTGGGTGCATTTTGTAGCTATCTAAGCCTCTAAAAACATTTTCAAAACTTTATCGGATTAATATTGCCCATCCATACAGTATTACATGTTCTTGGATACATTTCCTTGGTATATAACCCTCAAAAATTTGTTAAAAAATGAATTGGTTTAATATATTGTTCACCTAAAGACTATTCCGTGGTCTGGTATACATTTAGTTAGTACATACAGTAACTATCAAAAAACTTGTTAAAAATTTTATTCGGAATTATAATGCTCACACATAGGGTATAGTGATGAGCGAATATACTCGTTACTCAAGATTTCTCGAGCATGCTCAGGGGTCCTCCGAGTATTTTTTAGTGCTCGGAGATTTAGTTTTTCTTGCCGCAGCTGAATGATTTACATCTGTTAGCCAGCATAAGTACATGTGGGGATTCCCTAGCAACCAGGCAACCCCAACATGTACTTATGCTGGCTAACAGATGTAAATCATTCAGCTGCAGCAAGAAAAACTAAATTTCCGAGCAATAAAAAATACTCGGAGGACCCCCAAGCATGCTCGAGAAATCTCGAGTAACGAGTATATTCGCTCATAACTAGGTATTATGTCTTCTTGGGTGCATTTTGGTGGTATCTAACCCTGCAAAAATTGTTCAAAATTCTTTCAGTATTATTTTGCTCATCCATAGAGTATTACATGTTTTTGGGTACATTTCATTTGTATAAAACCCTCCAAAAACGTGGTCAAAATTTTTTCCATATTATATTGCTCATCCACACAGTATAACATGTTCTCAGGTGCATTTCATTGTTATATATGGGTGATGGACCCTTAGAAGCGACAGAAAGGTGTGAAATGGCCGCAGTCCATCAGGTCTCCTATTCTTATGAATCACTCCCCTGACACCTGCACCACCGCATGTAACCATGTTTTCTACTTAATGGAATAAACCACAAGTTCATACAGAATTGGGTGAGTGCTGCATTTCTTTCTATTTCTTACGAGTCATTATATGCATTGCAAGCATTTGCACCACCCAGAAGATTTCTTGCAAGACTAATTAAGAGGATATAGGTAGTGTGGACACATTCTAATGCTGGATCTTGGTGCCTGAAATAACCCTTCTTTTTTAATTTCAACATTTTTGCTATTCGTTGCTATATAAGCCTCCAAAAACTTCTTAAAAAATGTTCAGTATTATATTGCTCATCCATGGGGTGTTACATCTTATTGGATACATTTCGCTGCTAAATAAGCCTCAAAAAACTTGTTAAAAAATTGATCAGTATTATATTGCTCACCCATAGATTATTCCATGGTCTGGAATATATTTAGTTGGTATCTATCAAAAAAACTTGTTAAAATTTTACCAGTAATACAATGCTCACCCATAGGGTAATACATGTTCTTGGGTACATTTTGTTTGTATAAAACCCTCCAAAAACTTGGTCAACATTTTATCGATATTATATTGCTCATCCATACAGGACAACGTGTTCTTGGGTACATTTCGTTGCTATAAAAGCCTCTAAAAACTTTGTAAATTTTTTTCCGATATTATATTGTTCATCCACACAGTATTACGTGTTCTTGGGTACATTTTGTCTGTATATAACCCTTAAAAAACTAGTTAAAGATTTATTGGTATTATATTGCTCATCAAGAGGGTATTACATCTTCTTGGGTACAGTTCGTTGCTATATAAGCCTCAAAAAACTTGTTCAAAATGTTAGGCTGTGTGCACACGTTGCAGATTAGGTGCCTTTTTTTCTGCGCTGATTTGTGGCAAAACCTAATGCCAGCAAAGTGACTGAGAAACCTAAAGTGTCGTGCACATGTGAAGTATTTTTGACCTTCAGATTTGGTGCAAAAAATAATCTACTGCATGTCAGTTCTCTGTGCGTTTTTCACCATTGACTTCGCTGAAATCAATCAAAAACGAGGCATAAAAGCTCCAAAAACGTGTTTTTGCAGCTGTCTTTTTCCTGCCAAGAGATGCAGAAATGGTGCAGAAATTGTACTCAACGAGTGCACATACCCTTATCGGTACTATATTGCTCACCTATAGACTATTCCGTGGTCTGGAGGACATTTCCTTGGCATAGAAAGAAGTATTGGGAGATGTCAGCTATTACTGTAATGGCCGCCGTGTCGTCCGGAGCTCCTGTTGGGTCTCTTGTCCCCTCCATATGTCTCCATCCTGTGGGGTCATTGCTGGTGGTGATGGGAGAGGAGCTAGAGGGGAGGGGATAAAATGTCAGTTGGTGTCTGTGCTGTGAGGGAGAGGTGACGCTGCCCCTGAGGTGATTTGTGGCAGAAGTGAGGAAATCCTCCATTTTATCCTTATCAGCCGCCATGTTTGTTCCACCACTTCACTTTAGCTAGATTTGGGAAATCAGTGATAATGTTGGAGAAGTGAAATGATCTGGAGGAGAAACATTCAGCCATTATTTGTACTGGGCCCAACATTGTGTTCTAATATTCCTGTGTGAGGTGATACATCGCAGGGTTATACTCCCTGAGGCGGCAGACATGTTCTTTCTTGTCTGGTAAGAGAATGTAGCTAATATTAATGTGAGGAGGCCTCAGAAGTGTCGGCCACACTGTCCACATACAGTGGGGCAAAAAAGTATTTAGTCAGTCAGCAATAGTGCAAGTTCCACCACTTAAAAAGATGAGAGGCGTCTGTAATTTACATCATAGGTAGACCTCAACTATGGGAGACAAACTGAGAAAAAAAAATCCAGAAAATCACATTGTCTGTTTTTTTATCATTTTATTTGCATATTATGGTGGAAAATAAGTATTTGGTCAGAAACAAAATTTCATCTCAATACTTTGTAATATATCCTTTGTTGGCAATGACAGAGGTCAAACGTTTTCTGTAAGTCTTCACAAGGTTGCCACACACTGTTGTTGGTATGTTGGCCCATTCCTCCATGCAGATCTCCTCTAGAGCAGTGATGTTTTTGGCTTTTCGCTTGGCAACACGGACTTTCAACTCCCTCCAAAGGTTTTCTATAGGGTTGAGATCTGGAGACTGGCTAGGTCACTCCAGTACCTTGAAATGCTTCTTACGAAGCCACTCCTTCGTTGCCCTGGCGGTGTGCTTTGGATCATTGTCATGTTGAAAGACCCAGCCACGTTTCATCTTCAATGCCCTTGCTGATGGAAGGAGGTTTGCACTCAAAATCTCACGATACATGGCCCCATTCATTCTTTCATGTACCCGGATCAGTCGTCCTGGCCCCTTTGCAGAGAAACAGCCCCAAAGCATGATGTTTCCACCACCATGCTTTACAGTAGGTATTGTGTTTGATGGATGCAACTCAGTATTCTTTTTCCTCCAAACACGACAAGTTGTGTTTATACCAAAGAATTCCAGTTTGGTTTCATCAGACCATAGGACATTCTCCCAAAACTCCTCTGGATCATCCAAATGCTCTCTAGCAAACTTCAGACGGGCCCGGACATGTACTGGCTTAAGCAGTGGGACACGTCTGGCACTGCAGGATCTGAGTCCATGGTGGCGTAGTGTGTTACTTATGGTAGGCCTTGTTACATTGGTCCCAGCTCTCTGCAGTTCATTCACTAGGTCCCCCCTCGTGGTTCTGGGATTTTTGCTCACCGTTCTTGTGATCATTCTGACCCCACGGGGTGGGATTTTGCGTGGAGCCCCAGATCGAGGGAGATTATCAGTGGTCTTGAATGTCTTCCATTTTCTAATTATTGCTCCCACTGTTGATTTCTTCACTCCAAGCTGGTTGGCTATTGCAGATTCAGTCTTCCCAGCCTGGTGCAGGGCTACAATTTTGTTTCTGGTTTCCTTCGACAGCTCTTTGGTCTTCACCATAGTGGAGTTTGGAGTCAGACTGTTTGAGGGTGTGCACAGGTGTCTTTTTATACTGATAACAAGTTTAAACAGGTGCCATTACTACAGGTAATGAGTGGAGGAAAGAGGAGCCTCTTAAAGAAGAAGTTACAGGTCTGTGAGAGCCAGAAATCTTGATTGTTTGTTTCTGACCAAATACTTATTTTCCACCATAATATGCAAACAAAATGTTAAAAAAACAGACAATGTGATTTTCTGGATTTTTTTTTCTCAGTTTGTCTCCCATAGTTGAGGTCTACCTATGATGTAAATTACAGACGCCTCTCATCTTTTTAAGTGGTGGAACTTGCACTATTGCTGACTGACTAAATACTTTTTTGCCCCACTGTATATAGTGATCACCACAGTGCCCCCACGTACAGTGACACACGCACAGCACCCCCGGATACAGTGACAGCCCCCAGTGTAACTCCCCCCATTGTCCTGGTGGGTGCTGTCTGAGCAGCAGGAGGCTTCACTATCGGAGCTGAGATCCTCGTGATTGCTGCTGTCATATCCACCATATATAAAGCAGCGTGACTCGCCCAAGGACATAAATCCTAGCAGGTTGACACAAAACCTTAAACCTACAAACCTGACCTCATGGAATTATTATTTTTGTTTATTTATATCCCATGTTGTCAGGTCAGTGGGTTTCCTTTTTTTCTACAGTCTGAGGCCATGGTCCCATGTCCAAAAACGCTGCTTTTCTTCTGCTGAAGTTTTCATTATTGCGCCAAAATACGCAGTAGCAATCTTCTCTGATTGCTGCGTTCTTGTTGCATTTTTTATGCGTTTTCCACTTTTTGATGCATTTTTAGTGCAGATTTGATGCATTTTCATTGCAGTTTTTTAATGGATCTTAGTGCATCTTATCGTTCTGTTTCGATAATTATGAGGTTTCAAATAACCATTGTCCTATAGCTTGGTCCTATATGATAATGTGTAAAATAGACAATCAGCAAAACATTTCAAAGTGTAATGGTGAGTAATCCTTACCTTTCTGCTACAAATCCATGGTTGAAATTTTATGCTGATGAGTTGTAAGTGCAGCGGGTGCGCAGGGCTTTTACAGTGTTCTTGCTTCTTTGCTTTTTTCCCACTGCTGCCTCCAGTCTCTGACTAAGGCCGGGATCACACATACGCGAGATACGGCCGAGTCTCACAGGTGAAAACCCAGCTCTGGCGCCAGCACTTGGGAGCGGAGCGTGCAGCTCCATGTATTGATGTGCGGCTGCATGCTCCGCTCCAGAGTGCCGGCGCCAGAGCTCGGTTTTCACCTGCGAGACTCGACCGTATCTCGCGTATGTGTGATCCCGGCCTAACAAGTCATATGAGGAAGGCAGCAGGCAAGGAGTAGCAAGAAAGTCCGGAGACCTGTAAATGCAGTGTATATATATATATATATATATATATATATATATATATATATATATATATATATATTTACCCTAAGGCTAGGTTCACATTGCGTTAGGGCAATCCGTTTAGCGCTAGCGCTAGCGGATTGCGCTAACGCAATGTATTTTTAGGGGTCGCGTTTAGGGGTCGCGTTAACGTCCCCGCTCGCGCAGATCCCCGATCTGCCAGAGGGGGAACGGACCTCGGGCGCGCCGCGGACGCTGCAAGCAGCGTCCGAGGCGCGCCACAAAAGAATGGCACATCGCTAGCGCGTGCCGAAAATGGCACGCGCTAGCGATGCGCTTCAGCAAAAAATCACATTGCTGTCAATGGGTGCGCTAACGGACCCGTTGCACGGCGTTAATTGCGACATTTTCGCCGTGCAACGCTGTCCGTTAGCGTTAACCCATTAACGCAATGTGAACCTAGCCTTACATACATCCTGATGACAGGTTCTTTTTAAAGCGCCACTCCAGTGTTTGTTTTTGTATTATTATTTCAGCACTTGAGCCTTACTACTACTGTAAAGTCCCTGCTCCTAGTCTTATATTTACCAGTTGCCGTCTTCATCTTTTATCTGCGCCACTTCGGTTTGTCTCCAGCAGTTTGTGACCTGCTGGATCGCTGGGCGAGCCGGAGGTCGCTTTTCAATGTGAGTGCCTTGTTCTGGCTTTCATAGACTTGCATTGAAAGCTTGTGACCGTTACCTCTGACTTCTGGAGAGTCAGAAATTGTGGTCACAAGATGATGGCCTGGGACTGGAGCGGTGCCTTGGAGAGCTGAAGATGGCGCATGGTGAGTACATTAGGAACAGGGATCTTATGTTAGTAGCACCACTTTAGCGCTGAAATAGAAAAAAGCCCCGCTGGAGTGGTGCTTTAAATAAAAATTTCTCTACCTAGATTTTGTGTAAATGCGAGAGTTGTGAGCGATAACTATCAGCCGAATGATAGTTCAACCCTTAACTATCCTATTTGTATGGTCAGCTTCATAGCATTGCAGTGCTCTGCGCACCACTTTCATATCTGACTGAATGTGACTGTGTTGTTAGTACAATAATTTATTATTTGGGACTTCGCATGTCACATAGCGTGACTGCACACTTTCGTGAAACACCTGGACAACCCCTTTATCTAGAGATCAGCGGGTTCTAGTAAGAGACAGCACCCCCTAGTGGTATGTGTATATATATATATATATATATATATATATATATATATATATATATATATATATATATATGTGTTAATTAATAGTTTTGATGCCTTCAGTGTGAATTTACAATTTTCATAGTCATGAAAATACAGAAAAATCTTTAAATGAGAAGGTGTGTCCAAACTTTTGGTTTATACTATATATATATATATATATATATATATATATACACATATATATATATATATATATATATATATATATATATATATATATATATATACATACACACACACACATACATCCATACACAGAGACCACGATGAGAAATACCAAATTGTAACCATGAAACAATATAAGAAAATAAAGACGCAGGGGCGCATTACTGATATTCTTTTATTTTTTTATTAACTTTTCAAATTGTCCAGCAGTTACATAACACAGACCTGGTTTCCCCAACAATGATGTAGATTGGCATAAAATATGTCATGTTTCATGTGATTGGGACATTAACAAAACAATAAAAAGATAAGTTCCCATGAGATTTACACCAATAGGTTCAGACACAAACATTTGAGAAAATATAATAATTCTCATGTACAGGATAAAGATAAAACTCCACAATGAAATAGAAGAAATAGTAAATATAAAATATTACTTAAGACCCGAACACTGATTGAACTAAAGTGAGCCGAAAAATGAAGATTGCAAACAAGACTCACAATCGGTGGATGCAACAGAGAATGATGCCCGACTCTCAAACGTTCATTATTAGACAAAAGGCCAATCGGGCAAGTTGGATTTTTGGGGGGATTGATGTTAAGCACTAGTTGGATTTAATGGTTAAAAAAAAGGCGATGCTGTCGACATTGCTTTTCTTTTCCCCTAACTTAGGATTATTTAATGTGACTATCAGGGATAAGCGTGCCCGTAGAAGTTCAGGTTCGAGCAAACTTTAGTCCAAAGTTTGATACAGGTACCAGATCTCTACCCAATCTTGTACCCGAACCACATAGAAGTCAATGGGGACCTGAACTTTGGTGCTGTAAAATGGTTGTAAGGGCTAGGGGGCTGCAAAAGTCTCTGTCTCTCTTTCGAACACTATAACGAACTTCCGGCAGAAGTCTGGGTTCGTAGTTCAGCACCAGACACTATGTGTTTCGTACGAACCCTGAACTTTACAATTTGGTTTGGCTCATCTCTAGTGACCATCCCAATTAGATCTAGAGCATTTTATACATTCTCATTCATTGGGATTATTGTATGAACAGACCCTGCATAGTGATCTCTACATATGTGGAAAGTTATTAACACATCGAGCATTCATTACAGAATCTGCAGTGAAAAATTGCAGCAAAGTACAGTACAATATCGGAGAATAGTATTTTTTAAAAATTTGCAGCCGATTCCAATCTGCACAAGCTCGATCTGTAGCACAGATTTTCAAAGTGGATTGTATTCACTGCTATGGAAAGAGTGAAATCTGCAGCTATACCTGCACCAAAATCTGCCATAAAACACATTCAGGATATGTGCACACAACATCTTTCTGAGGCCGATTCTGCTGGGAACCCACCTGAAAAAGTGCTGCAAAAAATGAATATAATGCACAGCAATGTCGAAATGACTTTGCTGTGCAAATGTTCATGTTTTTTTACTTCTTTTAACCGCTTCAATGTTCGGAAACCGTGATGTGGGTAAAATAAGTAGTTCATTCTTTGGGAGACTTTTAACTAAAGTGGATTTAGCTAGGAAAACCTCAACGGGTCCGCCTTCGTCATAAAGATGTTGTGTGCACATACCCTTGAATTTCATTGCAGATTTCTTAGGGTGTGGTCATACTGAGTAGTTTAGTTTTTTAGCAAAATCTCTCCAATTTGCATACCATAGGAGAGAAGCAGGACAAAGGCACAGCTGTATGACCTCGGGTTAATGGAGCTGCACACACACCAGGGATTACGGGTGCCACTTCCAAAGAAAAAGAATCTGTGTTTCCATTAAAAAGAAAGCGGATAGGCACATACCGTCCCGTGCAACAAAATAAAAAACCTGTTGAAGCGCAATGTAAGCGCGAAACGATCGTCGTCTGTATTTGCTCCATCGTTTTATCTGCCTGCTGTTGGTATGATGATGCCACAATAAAGGATTTTGTTGCACGGGACGGTATGTGCCTATCCGCTTTCTTTTTAGTAGAATCTCTCCAATGTTATGCACATACAACATGTTTTTCAGGTGGATTCTGCCTGGATCCTACCTGATAAAGTGCTGCCAAACTACTGTAAGAAAAAAATGTGAATATAATGCAGAGCATTAGAAAAAAAAAAAAACATTGCTGTGCACATATTCAGTTTTTCATTACATCTTTTATTTGCTTGAGGATTTGGAAACCTTGAAGTAACATGGTTATTCCTCAAGTCACTTGCACTAGGACGCTGCTTATCACAATAGTGGAAAGCACAGAGAAAAGACTGTGGAAGAGGAACTGAAAACATCAGCAAAACTGCCAGCATCTACTACCGCTGCTCAGTGTCTCGCAGTAAACTCCTATGACCTGACTGACGTCACCGTGAGAGTGAGAAAGTTCTCACTCTTACGGTGATGTCAGAAACGTCCTGGGAGTTCATTGCAAGACACTGAGCAGTGGTAGTAGATGCTGCTCAGTGTCTCTGCTGGATGACAGGCTGTATGGTCGCATCATGCAACCATGCAACCTGCCATCTAGATGTACCAGAGATAGACCCGTCATGGGACAAATGGATTATTATCTTCTCTGCATGTAGGTGAGGAATATTATTGTGCTGGAATGGGCGATGCAGTAAGTATGGTTTAATTAAGATATATTAAAGGAGTCTGTGTCACTCTTTCAATTAAATGACTTTATTCTGTGTGTGTGTGTGTTGCTATACAATATGACTATGGGGTTAGTAATAGGGGCATCTTATAGACGCCTCTCCATTACTAACCTCTGGCTTGATGTCACCTGACAATGCAAAGGTGACATCATCCCTCCCAACTATTACCCCACTGGTCATCGCATCAGGACATGTGGGAAGAGAGAGGCTGAGTACCAGAATTGGCACATCTTATAGATGCGCCTTTTCTGGGATGGCTGAGAGCTGATGTTTTTAACCTGGGGTGGCAATATCCATGGTCCCTTCCTAGGCTATTAATATTAACCCACAGCTATCTGCATAGCCTTTGCTGGTTATTAATTATACATCTTTTTTTGGGGATTCCCCATTTTAATAGCTAGTAAAGGCTAAGAATACAGCTGCAAGATGATATTAATAGCCTGGGAAGCTCGATGGACCGTGGGAGAATGCAAGTGATGATGTCACGCCAGTTCAAGCTCTGTCACATTGACCTCATCACATGCATTCTCCCACGGTCCTGAGGTCACAGGAGTTCATGTCGGCAGCAAGCACAGACTCAGTGACATCACCACCAGTTACTGAGCCTGTGCACGCTGCTTCTCATTCATTCCCCAGTAGTTTACAGCCAGGGCGGTCGCATTAGCACTGCTCCGGTTCTAAACTGTACATTCCCCAGATATGGATTACGGCGTGGGACTGAATGCCGGACAGGTATGGGTATATTGTTGGTTTATTATTTTTATTTTTTTTACTGGAGATCGAGGGCGTCGCTTGGATTAGCAGTATAACAAAGATGGCAAAACTGTGTGGTGTATGATTTCATTAAAATACTTTATTCTTACTGTATGGTGTTTATTTAACCCTTTAGCAACTATAGGATTAGTAATGGATAGGTGTCTTATTGACACCTCTCCATTACTAAGCCGGGCTTAATGTCACCTTTCAATAGGAAGGTGACATTAACCCCCCATTACCCCACTTGCCACCGCTACAGGGCAAGTGGGAAGAACTGGGCACAGCTCCAGAATTGGCGCATCTAATAGATGAGCCTTTTCTGGGCAGTTGCGGGCTGCTGTTTTTAGGCTGGAGGGCATATCCATGGCCCCTTACCAACCTGAGAATAGCAGCACACACCTGTGAGATTTGCCGGGTTGGTTTAAAAATATAAGGAGACCCCACGTCGGGTTTTTCATTCATTCATTCTCCCCTGCTTGCGCCGATCGCCGGCAGAGCAGGGGAGAATGGATGAAAGCCGCATTCAACACCAGTCGCCGGGGAACAGCACTTACTATAGAGCTACTTCCCTGGTGGCTGTCCATGTGGTACTGATACGGTACACGGTTGCCACACGTGTGCCACACGTAGTACACACACGGACACTGATATATACGGACGTGTGAAAGGGGCCTAAATTACATAATGACATAGAGAACTGCTGCATGTAAAAGTTCATGTTAAAATCGCATTTCAATCAGACAGCAATCGCAATGTACTTTGATGTAAATCGGATGCTAGGTGTGAAAATCGCATTGTACTCGCATGACACTCCAGATTACGGACCATTTTTTTCTCACATATGGGTATGAGCCCTAAGAACGAAAATAAACGATACAAAAGACATTTCAATAAAAAAAATGTTTTCTATCGTATTCTGCTTGAAAAACTTGGTTGTCTCACCTGAGTTTAAATGACGTCATGTAGACTTAACCGTAGGGTATGTGCATATAGCGTCTTATAAACGCTGGCGTACCGGCTGAGTTTTTGAAGCAGATGTTTCAGGATAATGCTGACTGTGGTTGAAATGGTTGAGTGGTTAAAAGAAGCTCAAAAAGACTGAAAATATGCACTTTTAGCATTTTTCACCATTTTGTAAGGCAGATTGTTGAGTGGACCTGCCTGAAAAAGGCGTTGTGTGCACATAAGCCTTACTGTAGACTTTCATGCAGACTTACTTCAGGAAGATCTACTCAATGTGTAAATGTACAACTATAAGACATGGCTGCTTTCAAGCAGATATTGTTTCCTTGCTGGATCTTTAGTAAGTATCATGTCTATGATACATAGGTGGATTATCTACAGGGATTACAGAAACAGATATTGGCATCACTCCACAAACTTCCAATATCTTCTCTAGACAGCACATCCTCCACCCTTGAGATATAATGATAGGCTCAGCAGTCATATAGGAATCATCACATGCAACCATGCCTTCTTATTAATCCCATTGGCAGAATGATCCAGTCTACGGCATAAGGTTATATTGATTTCTTCCACTTTCTGCTTCCCCCTAAGATCTTTATAGAACAGTCACATACACATAATGCAGCATGAAGGGGCTCGGAGAAGGTGGCAGTGAAGGTGTGTAAGTGTCTGATGGGGTCACACAGCTCATAAAAGGACAACTGCCCGGCCTCATAATCCAGACATATCCTGAATCTATCACTGGAGATATTATCAGGTAAGAAAATCTGTTTACTGCTATGTACCACTAGATACTGATTATTAATATATCTCCACAAACTCCAGGATTTGTTATTATATCCAATGTATGACTGACGCCCCCTCCTTTCTATGCCAGAATAACACATCCCTACACCCCAACAACCAGATCTACTGATCTCCACATCCCAGTAATATCGCCCTGAGGTAAATCCCCTCCTGCTCATCACCTGATAATCCTGGAATCTCTCTGCTGTTTGTGGACAATTCAGCTTGTTTTGTGTCTTGGTTGCGGTTTTCAGGTCGTCTGATATAAGGAGATAATTATCAGCTGTGTTTATATCCAGTAATATGTCTGCAGGACTCACCACATAGATCCCGCTCCTTATACCTGATATTACGTCACATAATGTGTGTAATGTGTGTGAGATCACAGCCACATCCAGGTCATCTCCATCATGGGGCTGTTTATCATGTCCTCCTGTGTCCTCATCACCTCCCTCCTCCTCAGGATCACACAAGTCACCGGTGTCTGGTTCCTGTAAGACAGTCAGTGGATCCGTCATGTTACACAGCTCCTCAATGTGTCTCATCTTCCTGGACAGCTCGTCCTTCTTTATTTCCAGCTGATGGATCAGAGCAGACAGTGACAGTGACTCTTTCTTTTCTTGCCTGGAGATCTCACTCAGGACCTTCTTCTCCAGGTCGTCCACCCGTCTCCTGATGTCTGTACACAGGGCAGTGACTCTCTCGGCTTCTCCAGCTGCTTTTTCTTGAGTTTTTCGCTTCCTCTCCTCGAGACTCCGGACTCTTTCCTCAGTCTCTTTTCTCTTTGTTATCAGTTTCTGCAGAACATTTCTCATTTTCTTCTTCTTCTTCTCAGAGGCCTCATCCAGCATCTCCACCCGGTGTCCGCGATGTTCTCCGGCCAAACTGCAGGACACACAGATACAAGCAGCGTCCTCAGTGCAGTAATATTCCAGGATCTTCTTATGGACAGAACATTTCCTTTCCTCCAGAGAAGTGCTGGGATCAGATAAGATGTGTTCTGGTGATTTGCTGTGAGCTCTCAGGTGTTTATCACACAGAGAAGCCTCACAAAGTAGACAGGATCTAACAGCAGGTACAGGAGAGTCCACACAGTAAGTGCAGCAGATCCCGGTGATCTCCTCCTGATGTTGGTCAGTTTGCCGGAAATTCTTCACAATCTTACAAAGAGCGAAGTCCCTCATCAGTGTCGGCCGCTCCTGAAACTCTTCTCTGCAGTCAGGACAGGAATAAACTCCAGACCCGTCCTGTGTATCCAGCACACGATCAATACAGACCCGGCAGAAGTTGTGTCCACATCTCAGCATTACAGGATCTGTATAAGTGCTCAGACAGATGGAGCAGTCCAGCTCTTCTCTCAGATCAGCAGAAGCCATGGCTGACAGGGAAAGAAACAAATCTACATTTTTCTCCCGCTCAAAAGGGTGGGCTTTATATTGTGTACACAGGGGAGGGCTGAGGAGCAGAAGGTCACTTACTATTAACCTGATAATGGACACTTGAAAATCACAACTTATATATGCTGTAATATTCGTGTCTACATTGTGGTTAAATGTTATTAATTGACGTTAAGATTTTTAGGCCGGATTCACACTACCGTATAATGGTATGTTTCCACGGTCAGGATTGCATCAGGATTTGACGCAGGTTAAATCTGCACCAAATCTGCATCAGAGGTCACTGGCAGGTCACATACATTTTTGATGCGTTTTTACATGCGTTTTTGATGCGTTTTTACTTGCGTTTTTTTTCATGCGGATTTGTGTGTTTTTGAAAGCTAAATAAAAATATACAAAAAAAAAAAATTGTAATGTCATTTGTTGTCCAACCTCTTCTTTTACATACTCCATTGAAGAATAATGTTTACACACAGATAGATCATAGATAGATATAGCTATATATCTATCTATCTAATCTATCTATCGTATCTATCCATCGTATCTATCAATATATCTATTATCTATCGATACACAGAATCTATCTATAGATATATCTATAGATAGCTAGATAGGCTTGAGAAAGGCTCATTTAGAGCCGAAACGTCGCACAGACATTTGGGTCTGAATAAATCCTGCATATCATCACAAAGAATATGGAGTGCTGCCTGTTTTTTTTAAATGTATAGATAGCTAGATAGATATATCGATAGGTAGTTAATAGATATATCGATATACGATAGATAGATGATAGATAGATGATAGATAGATAGATAGATAGATAGATAGATAGATAGATAGATAGATAGATAGATAGATAATAGATAGACAAACATGGTGGAGGAGTGGGTCTTCTTTCTTCAAACTGCACCTTTAACCCAATCCCACCTCTACCCTCCCTTATCCTCCCCTCTTTTGAAGTCCACTCTGTCCGCATCTACTCTCCCTCCAACCTCCAAGTGGCCGTCATATACCGACCTCCGGGCCAAGCCACTGCCTTTATTGACCAATTCTCCACCTGGCTTGCTCACTTTCTCACTGCTAACATTCCCACCATCATCATGGGTGACTTCAACATCCCCATTGATACCCTTCAGTCAACAGCCTCCAAACTTCTGTCCCTTACTTCATCTTTTGGACTTACTCAGTGGTCTTCCACAGCCACCCACGGAGACGGACATACGCTAGAGATGGTCTTCACCCGTCTCTGCTCTCTATCTAACTTTACCACCTCCCCTCTCCCTCTATCCGACCACCATCTGCTCACTTTCTCATCCCTGTCCTCCTCACCGGTCACCCATGTCCAGCAACATGCGCACCCCCGCAGAAATCTTGCACACCTAGACACCCACACGCTCTCTGACTCTATCCTACCACTGGCATCCATATCCTCACTCCACGACACAGACAGTGCCACTGCTTTCTACAATGCCACTCTCGCATCAGCTATTGACACGGTTGCCCCTCTCCCTCATGGCAAAGTGCGAAGTATCAATAGACAACCACTAAACACCACTAAAAGGCTCCGGCAACTGTCCAGGGTTGCAGAGTGGCATTGGAAGAAAACACATTCACAAGACGACTTCACTGCATTCAAACAGGCAACACTTGATTTTAAATCTGCTCTCACCTCTGTTAATCAGGCCTACTTCACAACCCTCCTATCTTCCCTATCCTACAACCCCAAACAGTTATTCAAAACCTTTAACTCCCTCCTCTGCCCCCCACTGCCCCCTCCAACCTCCCTCATCTCTGCTGAGGACTTTGCCACACACTTTAAAAATAAGATCAACCAAACAAGGCAATTTTTCATTGTTCAACCACCTCAACCCCTTTGTATACCAGACCAATGCCCAAACCCCATAACCTCCCTATCCAACATCTCTGAAGGGGGGCTTAACTGTCTCCTCTCCAAATCGCAACTCACCACCTGCGCGCTCGATCCCATCCCACCTCATCCCCAACTTCACCACCACTCTTATACCATTCCTAACCCACCTCTTCAACCTATCACTAACTTGTGGCACCTTTCCTTCTGCTTTCAAGCATGCCACAATCACGCCTATCCTTAAAAAGGCAAACCTCGATCCAACTGCTATGTCAAGCTATTGCCCAATATCGCTGCTCCCATTCGCTTCCAAACTCCTGGAGCAGCACGTCCACGCTGAACTTTCCTCCCACCTCTCATCCAACTTGCTCTTTGAAAATCTACAATCTGGTTTCCGCCCCCATCACTCAACTGAGACAGCCCTGACCAAAATTACTAATGACCTACTTACAGCCAAAGCTAACGAACAATACTCTGTACTCCTCCTTCTAGACCTGTCCTCTGCTTTCGACACAGTTGACCACTGCCTCCTACTACAGATCCTCTCCTCCTTTGGCATCAAAGACCTCGCCCTATCCTGGATCTCCTCATACCTTTCCAACTGCACATTCAGCGCCTCACACTCACACACTACCTCCTCATCCCACCCTCTCTCTGTTGGAGTCCCCCAAAGCTTTGTTCTAGGACCCCTACTCTTCTAAATCTATATACTTGGCCTCATAAAGTCCCATGGATTCCAGTACCACCTTTATGCTGATGACACTCAGATCTACCTTTCTGGCCCAGACGTCACCTCTCTGCTCTCCAGAATCCCAGAGTGTCTGTCAGCCATATCCTCCTTCTTCTCCTCTCACTTCCTCAAACTCAATGTGGACAAATCTGAACTCATCATCTTTCCTCCATCTAAAAGATCTTCCTTACCTGACCTATCTATCACTATTAACGACATCACGCTTTCCCCCATACCGTAAGTTCACTGCCTTGGAGTAACCCTTGACTCTGCCCTGTCCTTCAAACCGCACATCCAAGCTCTTTCCACCTCCTGTCGCCTCCAGCTCAAAAATATCTCCAGAATCCGTCCTTTCCTCAACTGTCAATCGACTAAAATGCTTGTGCATGCCCTCATCATCTCCCGCCTTGACTACTGCAACATCCTTTTCTGTGGCCTCCCTGCTAACACCCTTGAACCTCTCCAGTCCATCCTTAACTCTGCTGCCCGACTAATTCATCTCTCTCCTCGCTACTCCTCCGCTTCCCCCCTCTGCAAATCTCTTCGCTGGCTCCCATTCCCTCAGCGTATACAGTTCAAATTACTTATGCTAACCTACAAAGCCATCCATAACCTGTCTCCTCCTTATATCTCTGAACTAATCTCCCTATATCTTCCCTCACATAATCTCCGGTCCTCCCAAGACCTCCTTCTCTCCTCCACACTTATTCGCTCCTCACTCAACCGCCTCCATGACTTCTCCCGAATATCCCCCATCTTCTGGAATTCTTTGCCCCAACACATCCTACTATCAACCACATTCGGATCCTTCAGATGGAAACTGAATACCCACCTCTTCAGGATAGCCTACAGCCTGCACTGACCCCGCTGTCTCCTCAACACTACCGAAGCTATCGCCTCACCAACATCGGAGCTCCTGCAACCCTCAACCTATTGTCTCCTTCCCCACCATCCTGTAGAATGTAAGCCCGCAAGGGCAGGGTCCTCGCCCCTCTGTATTAGTCTGTAATTGTTAGTTTGCTTACTGTAAGTGATATCTGTAATTTGAATGTAACCCCTTCTCATGTACAGCACCATGGAATCAATGGTGCTATATAAATAAATAATAATAATAATAATAGATGATAGATAGATAATAGATAGATGATAATAGATAGACAGATATATTGATAGATAATCTATCTATATAATCGTCTAAGGGTACCGTCTCACAGTGGCACTTTGGTCGCTACGACGGTACGATCCGTGATGTTCCAGCGATATCCATACGATATCGCTGTGTCTGACACGCAGCAGCGATCAGGGACCCCGCTGAGAATCGTACGTCGTAGCAGATCGTTTGGAACTTTATTTCGTCGCTGGATCTCCCGCTGTCATCGCTGGATCGGTGTGTGTGACACCGATCCAGCGATGCGTTCGCTTGTAACCAGGGTAAACATCGGGTTACTAAGCGCAGGGCCGCGCTTAGTAACCCGATGTTTACCCTGGTTACCATCGTAAATGTAAAAAAAAAAAAACAGTACATACTCACATTCCGGTGTCCGTCAGGTCCCCTGCCGTCAGCTTCCCGCACTGACTGTGAGCGCCGGCCGGAAAGCAGGGCACAGCGGTGACATCACCGCTGTGCTCTGCTTTTACTTTACGGCCTGCCAGCGCTCACAGTCAGTGCGGGAAGCGGACGGCGAGGGACCTGACGGACACATTGAATGTGAGTATGTACTGTTTGGTTTTTTTACATTTACGATGGTAACCAGGGTAAACATCGGGTTACTAAGCGCGGCCCTGCGCTTAGTAACCCGATGTTTACCCTGGTTACCCGGGGACTTCGGCATCGTTGGTCGCTGGAGAGCTGTCTGTGTGACAGCTCCCCAGCGACCACACAACGACTTACCAACGATCACGGCCAGGTCGTATCGCTGGTCGTGATCGTTGGTAAATCGTTTAGTGTAACGGTACCCTAAGGGTCACTTCCGTCTGTTTGTAATGGAAATCCCGCGTCACTGATTGGTCGCGGCCGGCAGGCATTATGCCGCGGTGTAACGCAGTCCCTTAACGCTGCTATTAACCCTGTGTGACCAACTTTTTACTATTGATGCTGCCTATGCAGCATCAATAGTAAAAAGATCTAATGTTAAAAATAAGAAAAAAAATAAAAAATCATTATATACTCACCTTCCGGCGCCTTTCCCGCTCCTCGCGACGCTCCGGGCCATGCATTGCAGTCTCGCCAGATGATGACGTAGCGGTCTCGCCAGACTGCTACGTCATCATCTTGCGAGACCGCAATGCATTCTTGGGACCGGAGCGTCACGAGGAGCATTGCTAAACGCCTCGCCTAGGCCGCCAGAAGGTGAGTATTTAACTATTTTTTTACTTTAATTCTTTTTTTTAACAGGGATATGGGGCCCACATTAGTATATACTACGTGGGCTGTGTTAGATACTATGTGGGCTGTATTATATAGTGCATGGGCTGTGTTATATACTGCATGGGCTGTTATATGCTGCGTGGGCTGTGCAATATACTACGTAGCTGTGCAATATACTACGTGGCTGTGCAATATATTACGTGGCTGTGCTATATACTACGTGGCTGTGTTATATACTGCGTGGGCTGTGTTATATACTACGTCCCTGTGCTATATACTATGTGAGCTGTGCTATATACTACGTGACTGGGCAATATACTACGTGGCTGGGCAATATACTATGTGGCTGTGTTATATACTACGTCTCTGTGCTATATACTATGTGGGCTGTGCTATATACTACGTGGCTGTGCAATATATTACGTGGCTGGGCAATATACTACGTGGCTGGGCAATATACTGCGTGGGCTGTGCTATATACTATGTGGGCTGTGCTTTATACTACGTGGGCTGTGCTTTATACTACGTGGGCTGTACTATATACTATGTGGCTGTGCAATATATTACGTGGCTGGGCAATATACTACGTGGCTGTGTTATATACTGCGCGAGCTGTGCTATATACTACGTGGGCTGTTCTATATACTACGTGGCTGTGTTATATGCTATGTTGCCTGTGTGGTGCAGTGACCAATGTTACAGCTAGGGGGCGCTGTGTGTGCTCCTTGGGATATGCATGGAAGTGTATCTGTTGTAATGGTGGTGAAACAGTGACTGGCAGAATTGTGAATGGCCGATATGTGTTGCAGAGGGAGTCTGAGTGGTAAGTCTGATGTAATGTGGTTCTGGGACCTGTAGTCCCTCAAGTATTGGTGTAGTGTTGTATAATAATCAAGGGAGACTTACTAGGCTAGTTGTGTGAGATGGGCGGGACAAACTAGCCACATATCTACACTCCCATCCAAGGGAGTGGTTAAGGGTATATAATGTGACCAGGGTGTGGGTCACATGGTTCCTGTGTTTGGATCTGAATGGTCCAAGGGCAAGGCTCTAGAAGCTTGTGTTGGAAATCTTGGGAATTCCTGAATAGCACATGGTTGGGCTTTGGCACTGAGTGGCCTGTGTGCTGTAGGTCCTGGATGGTCAGTGTTGGAGGCTCCTGGGAGTGGAGTCGTCCTGGAAGCACCTAGAGACCGTAGACCTGGACGGTCAGTGTTGGAGGCTCCTGGGAGTGGAGTCGTCCTGGAAGCACTGTGAGACCATAGACCTGGACGGTCTGTGTTGAGGACCTAGGGCTGACGTGAAGTCAGCGTGAGGAGTGGAACTCCTGAAAGGTAACCCCGGACAAGAGGATTGTAATATATGGCAGAGAAGTTTATCTGCTGCATGAACAGACTGGTGGTCGTGATAAGTTCATGGACATAATTAAATAGACTGTATGTCATGTGGTTTATGAAGTTTAATAAACCAGATTTGACCAGATTTGTGTGAGGTACCGTGCCTGAGTGCTTGAATTCTATGCCAAGCGAGTATCCCAAAACACACTCAGGTAGCGTATCACCACAGCTGTTATATACTATGTGGGCTGTGCTATATACTACATGGGCTGTGTTATACACTGCGTGGGCTGTGTTATATACTACGTGGGCTGTGTTATACACTGCGTGGGCTGTGCTTTATACTGCGTGGGCTGTGCTATATACTGCGTGGGCTGTACTATATACTGCGTGGGCTGTGCTATATACTGCGAGGGCTGTGCTATCTACTACGTGGGCAGTGTTATACATTGCGTGGGCTGTGTAATACACTGCATGGGCTGTGCTATATACTGCGAGGGCTGTGCTATATACTGCGAGGGCTGTGCTATATACTACGTGACTGTGCTATATACTACGTGGCTGTGTTATATCCTACGTGGGCTGTGTTATATGCTACGTGGCTGTGTTATATGCTACTTGGCTGTGCTATATTTCTCTGCTGTATCTGTGCATCATGAATCGTGGTATGTGTTAAAGAGGGGGGCCCACTGAGACTCTTTCGCCTGGAGCCCTCAAAAACCTGGAGCAGGCCCTGGCTTCACTGATTGGTCACTCCCGGCCGGCCGTGAACAATCAGCGACAGGCGCAGTCCTGCCGCGAATTGGCACTGAATTTCAACCACGCTTCGCTAATTGGTCGCGCCCGGCCGGCTGAATCCTGTGAATAAATTGCATTATTCTGAAAACTTCATAAATAAACTACATACATTTTCTAGAATACCCGATGCGTTAGAATTGGGCCACCATCTAGTAGATAGATATATCTATAGATAATACCAAGCCTGATGTTTAGCAATAAACATAATAAAATGGTAATAAAGAGTTAGGCCGGGATCACACATGTGAGAAACTCGGACGAGTCTCACATCTTAATACCCAGCAACTGCCGCCGGCACTCGGGACCAGAGTTTGCGGCTGCATGTATTTCTATGCAGCCGCACGCTCCGTTCCCGAGTGACAGCGGCAGTACCGGGTATTAAGATGCGAGACTCGTCTGAATTTCTCGCATGTGTGATCCTGACCTTAAATAAAGACACACACCAAATTTGCATTAGGCACCTCAATACCCGGTACTGCCACCTGCACTCAGAACCGGAGTGTACGGATGCATGTATTTCTATGCAGCTGAACGCTCCGGTCCGAGTGCCGGCGGGTATTGAGGTGCGAGACTCGTGCGGGTTTCTCACAAGTGCGACCCCCCGCCTTAAATGCAGTATGCTTAATTTTTAAAAAATGGCATGGGCTCCCGCGTAATTTTCTGTGCCAGAGAGGAAAAGCCAGCGACTGGGGACAGATGTTTTTAGCCTGGGAAGGGGTTAATACCCATGGAGCTTCCCAAGCTATGAATATCAGTCCGCAGCTGTATATTTAGCCTTTACTGGCTATTAAAATAGGGGGACCCCCCAAAAAATGATGTGGGATCCCCCTATAATTTATAGCCAGAAAGGCTACGCAGACAGCTGCTTGCTGATATTCATAGCCTAGGAAGGGACCATAGATATTGGCCCCCCCGGCTACAAATAGCCCCCAGCCACCCCAGAAATGGCGAATCTGTAAGATGCCCTTGATCATCTGGAAAAAAAGAAAAATAAATAAACCAACAGTATACTCCCTGTGTCCGACGTAGTCCTTAATAACGAGTGTCCCACGATGAGTCCGGCTCTGCTACATCTGGATGCCTGACATCCAGACATAGCAGAGCTTGTAGATGATCGCTGGAGATAACTCTCCAGCCATCACCTACACTGCAGTGTTCTCACAATCAGCTGACCGTGAGAACCAGACTAGTGACCGGAGATAACCCCGGGTCACGTGCACGGCAGTTCTCGTGGTAAGCCAAGTTATCGTGAGAACTGCAGTGGACGAGGACTTCCAGCGGTGTGACAGGTAAGACCGTATGTAAATTAGTAGATGTGCGTAGTAAGCTGCGTTTATGCAGTTACTACGCATGTGACTAATCATTAGATGCGATTTTACCGCATCTAATGATCATCTATGGGAAATTTATGGTGCGGCGATGGAGCGTCGCCGCATTGTAAACAGACATGCTGCTTTCTGAAAAGACGCGCTGCATGTCCGTTTACGCGGGTCTTTTAACACATAGTGGAGAAGGGATTTCAGGAAATCCCCTCCGCTATGCTGTAACATCTGGACGCTGCGTCCGAGTGCTATGCGATAAAACATTGTGCAGCACTTTGCCCAGTGTTATTCTATGGGGCAGCTCAGATCTGTGATTATTTTCTCATGCCGCTTCGGCATGAGAGGACAATCACAGCATGCTTCGAGTGGCAGCAAGACTCAGCTCACTTACACCCATACAAGTCTATGGGTGGAGTGAAACATTGGACTGCACTTGGATGTCACCCCAGTGCAGTCCGATATATGCTGAGTCAGGCCATGGAGGAGATAGAGAAATTAATTTAGGCTGCTTTGTCAATTGCAACTGTTTAAAATCTGGAAAAAATTGACACAAATGTGTTTCAGTTTCACACCAGAATGATTACGGCTGATATTTTACAAAATATGTACTTTTTTTGCTCTAAAAGTGCCATAGACAACAATAATAACAATTTTTACTTTGTGCAAAATTCATGAACTATGTGCCCCACTTTGAAAAATCTGGAACAAAAACAGCAACGAATACCACAAGACAAAAAAAATAAAAGTAAAGAAAGGCATGATGATGGAACAATATATAAAACCATGTTGTCACCAAAGGACCTTAAGCAGTTTAACCCCTTAGTGACGAGCCAATTTGCCAGGCCAATTTTTGCAATTCTGACCACTGTCCCTTTATGAGGTAATAACTCTGGAACTCTTTAACGGATCGCACTGATTCTGAGAATGTTTTTTCGTGACATATTGTACTTTACGTTAGTGGTAACATTTCTTCGCTATTACTTGAGTTTATTTATGAAAAAAACGGAAATATGGCGAAAATGTAGCAATTTTCAAACTTTGAATTTTTATGCCTTTAAATCAGAGAGAAATGTCACACAAAATAGTTAATAAATAACATTTCCCACATGTCTACTACATCAGCACAATTTTGTAAACAAAATTTTTTGTTAGGAATTTATAAGGGTTAAAAGTTAACCAGCGATTTCTCATTTTTACAACAAAATTTGCAAAACCATTTTTTTAGGGACCATCCCACATTTAAAGTCACTTTGAGGGGTGTACATGACAGAAAATACCCACAAGTGACACCATTCTAAAAACTACACCCCTCAAGGTACTCAAAACCACATTCAAGAAGTTTATTAACCCTTTATGTGTTTCACAGGAACTGAAACAATGTGGAAGGAAAAAATTTACATTTTACTTTTTTACAAACATTTTACTTCAGAACCAATTTTTTTTTATTTTCACAAGTATAAAAATAGAAAATTAACCACAAAATTTGTTGTGCAATTTCTCATGAATACGCCAATACCCTATATGTGGGGGTAAACCACTGTTTGGGCGCACGGCAGAGCTTGGAAGAGAAGGAGTGCCGTTTGAGTTTTTCAATGCAGAATTGGCTGGAATTGAGATCGGATGCCATGTCGCGTTTGGAGAGCCCCTGATGTGCCTAAACAGTAGACACCCCCCACAAGTGACCCCATTTTGGAAACTAGACCCCCCAAGGAACTTATCTAGTTGTGTAGTGAGCACTTTGAACGCCCAAGTTCTTCACAGAAGTTTGACGCAGAGCTGTGAAAATAAAAAATCATTTTTTTCCACAGAAATAATTTTTTTAGCCCCAATTTTTTTTATTTTCCCAAGGCTAACAGGAGAAACTGGACCCAAAAAGTTGTTGCCCAATTTGTTCTGAGTACGCTGATGGCCCATATGTGGGGGTAAACCACTGTTGGCGCACGGCAGAGCTCAGAAGGGAGGGAGCACCATTTGACTTTTTGAACACAAAATTGGCTGGAATCAATGATGGAGCCATGTCATGTTTGGAGACCCCCTGATGAACCTAAACAGTGGAAACCCCTCAATTGTAACTCCAATCCTAATCCCAACACACCCCTAACCCTAATCTCAACCCTAACCATAACCCTAATCATAACCCTAACCCCAACACACCCCTAACCCTAGTCCCAACACTAGCCATAACCTTAATCACAACCCTATCCCCAACACACCCGTAACGCTAATCCCAACCCTAATCAAAACCCTAACCCCAACACACCCCTAAACCTTATCCCAACCCTAACCATAGCCCTAACCACAAACCTATCCCTAATCCCAACCCTAACCATAACCCTAATCCCAAACCTAACCCTAATCCCAACCCTAATCCCAACCCCAACCCTAACCCTACTTTCAACCCTAATCCAAACCCTAACCCTAACGTTAGCCCCAACCCTAACCCTAACGTTAGTCCAACTCACTTTAGCCCAGTTGTAACCCTAATTGGAAAATGGAAATAAATACATTTTCTTTATTTTCTTATTTCTTCCTAACTAAGGGGGTGATAAATGGGGGGTTTATTTACAATTTTTTTTTATTTTGATCACTGTGATAGGGTCTATCCAAGTGACCAAAATATACCAATAGAAAAAAGCTTCCTCTTGTTGTCGGGTGCCGGCCGGCAGATCTCGGCGGGCGCACTGCGCATGCGCTCTCCATTTTCTTACCGGAAGAAGACGTCGGCGGCCGTGGGGGGAAGCAGGAGGACCCAGGGACACCGGGAGATACTGGTAAGTATCGGGGGGAATCGGGGACCCTATTTCTCTGTCCTCTGATGTGCGATCACATCGGAGGACAGAGAAATTAAATGGCAAATTGCGCCTTTTTTTTTTTAGGCCGCCGTTGGGCAAAATTGTCAATGAAAAAGACCTGGGTGTATGGGTGGATGACAAACTCATATTCAGTGGCCAGTGTCAGGCAGCTGCTGCAAAGGCAAATAAAATAATGGGATGCATTAAAAGAGGCATAGATGCTCATGAGGAGAACATAATTTTACCTCTATACAAGTCACTAGTTCGACCACACTTAGAATACTGTGCACAGTTCTGGTCTCCGGTGTATAAGAAAGACATAGCTGAACTAGAGCGGGTGCCGAGAAGAGCGACCAAGGTTATTAGAGGACTGGGGGGTCTGCAATACCAAGATAGGTTATTACACTTGGGGCTATTTAGTTTGGAAAAACGAAGACTAAGGGGTGATCTTATTTTAATGTATAAATATATGAGGGGACAGTACAAAGACCTTTCTGATGATCTTTTTAATCGTAGACTTGAGACAGGGACAAGGGGGCATCCTCTACGTCTGGAGGAAAAAAGGTTTAAGCATAATAACAGACGCGGATTCTTTACTGTAAAGGTACCTTCACACTAAGCGACTTTGCAACGATAACGATAGCGATCCGTGACGTTGCAGCGTCCTGGATAGCGATATCGTTGTGTTTGACACGCAGCAGCGATCTGTGTTGTGAACTGTGTTTCTGGGCTCCCTCTGGTGGTCACTAACGGTATTGTGTTAGGCATGTCTTGTTGCAGGCCTGAGCTCCAGCTGTGTCGTTAAGCAGCGGGTGTTCCCTATTTAAGTCTCCTCTGGACTCAGTCTCTTGCCTGGCATCGTTGTATCCAGACCTATATGGTCTCCTCCGGATTCCTTTCAGTCTGCCTCATGCAAGAAAAGCTAAGTCTGTTTTGTACAATTTGGATCGTTTGCATTATTCAGTGTTTTTGTCCAGCTTGCTTTACATTTGATTTTCTGACTCGCTGGAAGCTCTAGGGGGCTGATATTCTCCCTACACACCGTCAGTCGGTGTGGGGGTTCTTGAATGTTCAGCGTGGATGTTTTTGTAGGGTTTTCTGCTAACCGCATAGTCCACTATCTATTTTCTGCTATTTAGACTATTGGGCCTCACTTTGCTGAATCTAGTTCATCTCTACGTTTGTGCTTTCCTCTTGCCTCACCGTTATTATTTGTTGGGGCCTTTCTATATCTTTGGGGTTCAATTTCTCTAGAGGCAAGTGAGGTCTTATTTTTTCTCTCTAGGGGTAGTCAGTTCTCCGGCTGGCTCGAGACGTCTAGAACCAACGTAGGCACGTTCACCGGCTACTTTTAGTTGTTTGTGTTAGGATCAAGTATGCGGTTAGCCCAGTTTCCACCTCCCTAGAGCAGTAGTTATATTTTTGCTATCTTGCCGGAATATCAGAGATCCTCTGCCATTGGGATCATAACAGATCTGGATCCTGCTGTGATATCGCTGGTCGTTGCTGAAAGTTCAGAACTTTATTTGGTCGTCAGATCGGCGTGTATCGTCGTGTTTGACACCAAAAGCAACGATGCCAGCGATGTTTTACAAAGGTAACCAGGGTAAACATCGGGTTACTAAGCGCAGGGCCGCGCTTAGTAACCCGATGTTTACCCTGGTTACCAGTGTAAAAGTAAAAAAAACAAACAGTACATACTCACCTTCTGCTGTCTGTCACACATCCCTCGCCGTCTGCTTCCTGCACTGACTGTGATTGCCGGCCGTAAAGTGAAAGCACAGCACAGCGGTGACGTCACCGCTGTGCTGTGCCTTACGGCCGGCAATCACAGTCAGTGCAGGAAGCAGACGGCGAGGGATGTGTGACAGACAGCAGAAGGTGAGTATGTACTGTTTGTTTTTTTTACTTTTACACTGGTAACCAGGGTAAACATCGGGTTACTAAGCGCGGCCCTGCGCTTAGTAACCCGATGTTTCCCCTGGTTACCAAGGGACTTCGGCATAGTTGGTCGCTGGAGAGCTGTCTTTGTGACAGCTCTCCAGCGACCACACAGCGACGCTGCAGCGTTCGGCATCGTTGTCGATATCGCCTCAGCGTCGCTTAGTGTGAAGGTACCTTAAGAGCAGTGAGACTATGGAACTCTCTGCCGTATGATGTTGTAATGAGTGATTCATTACTTAAATTTAAGTGGGGACTGGATAACTTTCTGGAAAAGTATAATGTTACAGGTTATATATACTAGATTCCTTGATAGGGCGTTGATCCAGGGAACTAGTCTGATTGCCGTATGTGGAGTCGGGAAGGAATTTTTTTCCCCATGGTGGAGCTTACTCTTTGCCACATGGTTTTTTTTTGCCTTCCTCTGGATCAACATGTTAGGGCATGTTAGGTTAGGCTATGGGTTGAACTAGATGGACTTAAAGTCTTCCTTCAACCTTAATAACTATGTAACTATGTAACACGGTTAGTAACGGCGATCGCAAAACAGGGGTCGGTAAAAACCGACCTGAATCATGTTCTTTGGGGTCTCGGCTACCCCCCGGCAGCCGAGACCTCAAGAAGTGTCGGCCGGCAAATTTTGGCGGGCGCACTGCGCATGCGCCATCCATTTTCTTCCCGGGAGATGACGGCGCCCATGGGGGGAAACGCGAGGGCCGAGGAGCACCGGGAGTTACCGGGGAGGGATCGGAGACCCTATTTCTCTGTCCTCTGATGTGCGATCTGGTAATCGATTCACACCGGCAATCGCAACCCGGGGGTCGGTAAAAACTGACACGAATCATGTTCTCTGGGGTCTCGGCTACCCCCGGCAACTGAGACCCTGGAGAAAATCCGACTCTGGGAGGCGCTATACACTTTTTCCACAGCGCCATTAATTGCCGCCGTGAAAAGGCGTATAGGCAGTCATTAAGGGGTTAAAATTCGGAATATAAATACAGAGGGCTTGTAAGTGTAAGGCCGGCGTCACACTAGCAAGTTTTACGAACGTATGAGAGGCGCAGAAAATACGGATTGCATATGGCCCAATGATTCCCTATGTCCCAGCTCCTATCTGCCGTATTTTACATATCCGTATTATACGGTCTTGTACGGCCGTAGAAAATGGCAGCATGCTGCGTTTGTCAGCGTATTGCGCAAAAAATCCGCCAATGAAAGTCTATGGGGGCGAGAAAATTACGGATTACACATGGACCATGCGTGTGACTTGCAAGAAATACGCAGCGGTGTTCTTTAGAAAAGCCGGTAATTCAGTGCGGTGTACAGTAAAATCACACTGACAGAATAGAATAGGTAGAATAAATGTGTACACATAGAATAGGTATATATGTAGATATGTATACATGTCAGTGAGACATATATATATATATATATATATATATATATATATATATATATGGAGCGCCCCCACGTTAAGGGCAATGGGGTACTCGGTACCAGGTTCCTCTCGATTCTGGGGATGTCACGGTGGCCCGACCCGGTCCGTGGCCCTTTTGAGGGGCATCCAATTAAAGGTGCAGTTTGTCTGGTGTTCGTGACGCCACCTGTGGTACTCCGTCAGGGTGACCGACGCTGCTTAGGGGTCCGCTGGGATGATGGAATGGCAGCTAGAAAGTATACCTTCCCACAGGTGAAGTATGTCCCCAGGGCTTCCCAGATGGATAGGTAGTAATGGTGGACGATGTAAGGCGCAGTGAATAACGAGGACACAAAGGTTGCAGTCTCTTTACCTTTTACTGAAGACTTCAGCGTCCACAGTCCAGAGCACCGTTCACAGGGCAGGCAGAGTCCGGCCGGTCCGAAGGCACATCCAGAGTTCCCTTATCCAGGTGGAAATCAGTAGCCTACCTACTAGCGCCTGTGTGTTGTAGTACCTCCCTGCTGAGCACCACGGGATAGTCCTCACAACTTTCATGGATGTTTCTGATGTTCTCTCTCTCTGTCCCCCAGATGGTATGGATAGGACAACCCGTATGACGGGGTAGGCCTGGAGCTTATTTATAGGGACCCTAGTGACGCCCCTCTCCCACAATTTGCCTCCTTGTCTTCTTAGGTATTAAGGTCGGGCAACCAACTTGGAATTGACTGTCCTGCCGGTCTCTGAAGTAATACTAGAGAGATAAAGGTATTCAATGGCAACATTATCAAATCACCATAAATATTAACATTGCCCTACACTGGATTGTTCATAAACCCAGCCGTATAACTAAACATAAGAAGGAAATGTGGGAAACCACATAAGGAAACGACCAAACTGGGTACTAATACAATACCATCTTTATTGAAAAACAACACAGACAAGTAAAAAACTACTGAGGCTAAGGACAAAGAGACAGAACAAGGTGCAAATGGTGATGGCAATAAACCCTTATATGGCCGCCATGTCCAGAAATCGTGCGGTCCAGAAACCAATGGCTACCCTCTCATGATGGACATAAAGTAAATAGCATGTATCTTGTTATTAACCCCAAGGCCCTATAGGACCATACACATGACCCTATATATATGCCCGGAGAACCGGGACTAAACACCGCAATTGCGGTCGGGAATTTACCTGTGAGCAGGGGTTGAGAGGGAAGCCCGGAACGGTCACCGCACGAGCACCCGACGCGCGTTTCGGAGCGGAAGCTCCTTCGTCAGGGGGTCTCTGAAGTAATACGTAGAGTCAATTACTCCCTCGGTGTTCTGGCCACTGGCTACACGCCTCAGAAGGAGGCTGCCGATCTTGGGGCAGAACTCCTCCCGGTATTATCTCCTTGTGCTGTGACTTCGTTTCTCACTCTCCACAATACAATTCCTTTCCTGTCCTTTCTTAGGATGCTGCCGCAATGGCTGCAGGCGCAGCTCCATAATGTTCTATCTCGTGCTTGGCCTCTGTCAGGATCCCACCCCTGACAGGGACCCTCTGTCTGCAGCTCAGATGTTCCTCCTCCCCCTGTCTGCCTGACATGTTCTCTCTGGGTCAAACCCAGGTAGCTTCTGACTGACTTCCTATCCAACCCACCAGTTTTACCCGTGTGTGAAGAGTGCCCTAATAGATAGAAGCAAGGCACCCCCTGGTGGACTGGAGTGTGAAGTGTAGTGTGTGACTTGTCATACATGGTCAGGTGAACTCCTTTAGTACCATCAGACGTAATATCACTCCCCCTGGTGGAAGAGCGACATTACTGCAATGACCAGGACTCTGGGGCGCTGCATATATATATATATATATATATATATATATATATATATATATATATATATATATATATATATATATATAATTCAGCGCTAGATAGCAGAAAAGCCGGTAATTCAATTGCCGGCTTTTCCTATTTCCTTCTCAAACCCGACAGGATATGAGACATGGTTTACATACAGTAAACCATCTCATATCTCTTCTTTTATTACATATTCCTCTTTACTAATGTAAGAAGTGTCTTTGTGTCAAATTTGGGGGCTCTAGCTATTAAATTAAAGGGTTAAATCCCGGAAACAATTGGCGTGGGCTCCCGCGCAATTTTCTCCGCCAGAGTGGGAAAGCCAGTGACTGGGGGCAGATATTAACAGCCAGGAGAGGGTCCATGGTTATTGTCCCCCCCCCCCCGGCTAAAAACATCTGCCCCCAGCCACCCCAGAAAGGGCACATCTGGAAGATGCGCCTATTCTGGCACTTAAAGGAGATATATGGAGTAACGGCGCTTAGTGCAAAATACTACGGACAGCTGCAGGTAATATTCCGTACCACACGAAGGAATAAATAATAAAGAAATAAAAGTAATATGTTTTACCTGCGCTATACAGTGAATGCACCCTTAATCAAATATCCACAATATGTATTTACCGGTTTGATAGGGTTCGTGTTCGAGTTATTTTGTAAGAACTATATATATTTCTCTTAGGCCAAAGGTCAAACAGGAGCTATGATTCAAAGAGAGAAAGAGGTGTTTGTCTCGATTATTGTTTTTAATACAGAGCTAAGGTATTGCTGTACCTATTCCTTATTGCATAGGAAGTGTTTGTAGTGCTACTTATTAGTGGAAACAATTAAAATCCCATAACTACCAATACAATCCTGTGGTTAGGAAGTTACTCAACTGCTACCCCGCCAGTGCACCACCCGAGCAAGGTGCAAGTGCCTATTTAACAGGTAAATATATACAGTCACGGCTGAATACCTGTAGTATGGATACTTGTAAAAACCTAAAAAATGTCCATAGTTTGTTGGCAGTGGTAGTGCAGGTTACTTAGCTTTAATGGAGATGGTGCTGTCGGCTTTCAGGCGGCTTGTGCGAGCACTGTCCCGGCCGGTGCCAGACGCTCGCGCGGCCTGTGCTTGAGAATCCTTGTGCGACGCTTCGCAGGACCTGCGGTGACGTTCGGGTCACGTGATCGTCAGTCACGTGGTGCCCCTGGAGAAACTACGGATCGCAGTGGGAGCCAAAAAAAACAACGCGTTTCGGAATCCGCGCTATTCCGAAACGCGTTGGTTTTTTGGCTCCCACTGTGAGTTCTTACAGGATAACTCGAACACGCCCCCTATCAAACAGGTAAATACATATTGTGGACATTTGATTAAGGGTGCATTCACTGTATAGCGCAGGTAAAACATATTACTTTTATTCTGGCACTTAGCCTCTCTCTTCCCACTCCCGTGTAGCGGTGGGATATGGGTTAATGAAGGGTTAATGTCACCTTGCTATTGTAAGGTGACATTAAGCCAGGTTAATAATGGAGAGGCGTCAATTATGACACCTATCCATTATTTATCCAATAGTACGAAATGGTTAATAAAACACACACACAATATTAAAAAGTATTTTAATGAAATAAAGACACATGGTGTTTTAATATTTTATTATACTCTTAATCCACCTGAAGACCCTTGTCACCTGAAATAAAGTTACCTCGAGTCGCGGTGATGCGCCCTATGCTGGATGAACTCATATGAACTCGAGCGTGGGAACTTTTCAGAATATTTTCCCATGCTCAAGTTCATATGAGTTCACTGCGCATCACCGCTACTCGAGGTAACTACAGTACATTCCCCTGCATTCCATTCATTCACCAAGTTTTACAGACAGGAGCACAGCTGCATTAGCAGAGCTCCTGGGTGTAAAATGATTTAACCCCTTCAGATGGATTTACAGCGTGGGACAAGACTGAACGACGGAAGGTATGGAATATTGTTGTTTGTTTTTTTAACCTGTTCAGTCACTCAAAATTGTAAAGGCCTCTCACCTGCTTATCGATTCCTTCATGACAACTCTATCCAGCCAAACTAAAATTCCAAATTTTGCCCCATTCAAAAAATGAAACAATAAAAAAAATACACATATTTGCTATCGCTGAGTTCAACAATGTCCAATCTATCAAAATGTAAACTAAAATTAATACGCTCGGTAAATGGCGTAACGAGAAAAAAAATCAAACCCCCAGAATTACGGTTTTTTGGCAACCGCAACTTTGCAATAACAGGCGATCAAAACATCGTATCTATCACAAAATGGTATAAATTAAAATGTCAGCTCGGCGTGCAAAATATAAGCCCTCACCCGGCCCCATATCCCAAAAAATAGAGACACTACAGGTTTTTGGAAAATTATGACTTTTTTTTTTTACAAACTTAGGATTTTTTTTCACCACTTAAATAAAAAAAAAACACATATACATATTTGGCATCTGCAAACTCGGAATAACGTGGGGAGTCATAATGGCAGATCAGTTTTAGCATTTAGTGAACATGGTAAAAAAATAAAATAATTGTGGGATTGCACTTTTTTTGCAATTTCACCGCACTTGGAATTTTTTTCCAGCACACTATATGGTAAAATCAAGGGTGTCGTAAAATAAAAGTTATGGCTCTGGGAAGAAGGGGAGCAAAAACGAAAACGCAAAAATGGAAAATCACAAGGTCATAAAGGGGTAAATGGCTACATGGTCTGATATAATTAATCATAGTTACGGGTTTCGTTATCTGTTCACAAGTGATGTTTTTCTTTATTAATTTCATTATGCCCATTGTTCCGTTTTCGAGGTTCTCCAATGGTGCATGGCTCTTTTTCCTTGCAGACTTTAAACAAAGCCCTGGTTTTCTTTTCTCACTTGGACAAAGAATCCTGATGGAATGTATTACCCTTGGCAGATTAAACCCTTTGTCAAGACATCAAAGATGGGCATATCAAACAAAAATACATCTCCACAATAGACAACCTCCTCTTATCTTAAGATTAAATCATGAAATACAGCAGGCCTGAATACCTGTTAGACATAGAATGCTCATTAACCATTTGAAACTTGACTAATGACATTCTCTACTTACAATAGACACACTGGGTGAAAGGGAAAAATTCCAAGCTGAACACTACTTAGATGTCTGCTACTCAGCAGTTTGTGTATATGCCCCTAGTCAGCCTTATCCTACCTTTCTCCCTAATCTTCTAGCTATTCTACAACAGAGAAACCCTCAAAACATAATTCTAGGAGGTGATTTAAACTCTGAAAATGATCCACACATGGACAGATCAAATTGTTGTACTCACTCCCTATTATCTACTCCATAGTTCTTCCAGATGTTGAATGTATCTTCTCTTTGAGATCCCTGGTGACTCCGACAAAGTTCTAAATTTTACTCAGCAAGCACATGATTCATTTTCAAGAATACAATATCTATTTATCTCAATGTGAATACTTTTCTGCCCAATGATGACAAAAGTATTCTCGGAGTGGTACATTTATTGGCTAACCAGAAAATAATATGTTTGCAAGCTTTCAGAGCACTGAGGTTCCTTCTTCAGGCAGTATTACAAATAAATTAATAATAAAAAGGCACAACATTTAAGGGATACTACAGTAGGACATTTGTTTATGAGGTGGAAGGGGTGATGCCTCCTAAAGATAAGCCAAGAAAATCAAATTATGCATTTTCTTTCAAATGGAGAGGCAGTGGGAATGATGTTCTTACTTACCTGGTGTCTGGTGGAGGTGTGAATTGTATTCATGTAATGAGTCATAATAAATCCAGGTGTTAAATTGAGTCCTAGACTTAAAGAATTGAACATCTTTGTCAGTTTGAATTCCCAAATTTTTATTTTTCTGCTGTCCTTAAAATTACCTTTTAGTATTAAGACTTTTAAGTCTGTCATACAATGTCCAGTTCCAGAGAAATGTTTTCCCACAGGCGTGTCCATTTCATCCATGAGGCCCTTTTCACACGTCAGTGGCTCCGGTACGTGAGGTGACAGTTTCCTCACGTACCGGAGACACTGACACACGTAGACCCATAAAAATCAATGCATCTGTTCAGATGTCATTGATTTTTTGCGGACCGTGTCTCCGTGTGCCAAACACGGAGACATGTCAGTGTTCGTGGGAGCGCACGTTTTACACGGACCCAATAGAGTCAATGGGTCCGCGTAAAACACGGACCTCACACGGACATTCTCCGTCTGGGGTCCGTGTGCGTGCAGGAGACAGCGCTACAGTAAGCGCTGTCCCCCCCACATGGTGCTGAAGCCGGTATTCATATCTTCCCTGTAGCAGCGTTTGCTGTTGAGAAAATATGAAGAATAGTGTTAAAAATAAAGATCCATGTGTCCGCCGCCCCCCCACCCCCTGTGCGCCCCCCCCGCTGGTCAGAAAATACTTACCCGCTCCCTCGCTCCTTCCTGGTCTGGCCGCGGCTTACTGTATGCGGTCACGTGGGGCCGATCATTTACAATCATGAATAGTCGGCTCCGCCCCTATGGGAGGTGGAGCCACATATTCATGACTGTAAATGATCGGCCCCACGTGACCGCATGCAGGAGAAGCCGCGGCCAGACCAGGAAGCAGCGAGGGAGGCGGGTAAGTATTTTCTGACCAGCGGGGGGGCGCACAGGGGGCGCACAGGGGGTGGGGGGGCGGCGGACACATGGATCTTTATTTTAAACACTATTCTTCATATTTTCTCTGCAGCAAACGCTACTGCAGAGAGGATATGAATCGCAGCTTCAGCACCATGCAGAGTGGGTACCACACGCTCCGTGTGGTACCCACTCGCCATACAGGCGGCACACGTGTGCCGCACGTATGGCCTCCGTGAGTTCCCAGGCACACGGACACGGATAACTCCGGTACCGATTTATTCCGGTACCGGAATTATCTGGACGTGTGGGACAGCCCTGATTGTGTGTCGTGTGTAGATTCATCCTTTATAGTTTTTGCATGGTTTCCCCAATATATATACCTTTTGGGAACCTCGTACATTGCATCATGTACACCACATTGGAGGATGTACATGAGAAGAAATTAATGACCTTGTAGTCCTGATTTGTGTTTGGTATGAGGACTATATTTGTTAGTAATATGTGGGTACACGTTTTGCATTTTTTATTGTTGCATGGGAATGTGCCCGTCACTGATGGTGATGAGTGGACACTTCTGACAAGGAGATTCCTAAAGTTAGGGGGCTGTTTGTAGGAGAGAAGTTGCAGTTCTGGGATTATGTCTTTCAATTTGAAGTCTCTGTGGATTATGAGTTGGAGATCAGCACCAATTTTTTTAGGATGCTCACGTGGGGGTTGTATGTGACCACAAGAGGCACCCTGTTGTTGTCCTGTCTCAGTTTGTAACCATCCACTGGTAATAGATGAACAGATCCACAGAGCTACAAGGATCCCAAGAAGCAGTCTTCTGGATTACAAACAGAGAGGAGTGGAGCTCAGCCACAGTGATCTTGGGGTTCATCTTAACCTCTCTCACCAAGGCTCTTCTCACATGATTGCTTAGTTTGGCTGGACAGCCAGATCTAGGAAGACTTTTGGTGGTCCCAAACTTCTTCCATTTAAGGATTATGGAGGCCACTGTGCTGTTAGGAACCTTGAGTACTGCAGAAATTCTTTTGTAACCTTGGCCAATCTGTTCCTTGCCACAATTTTGTCTCTGAGCTCCTTGGCCAGTTCCTTTGGCCTCATGACTCTCATTTGGTCTGACGTGCACTGTGAGCTGTGAGGTCTTATATAGACAGGTGTGCGCCTTTCCAAATCAAGTCCTATCAGTTTAATTAAACACATCTGGAGTCCAATGAAGGAGTAGAACCATCTCAAGAAGGATCACAAGGAAATGGACAGTATGTGACTTAAATATGAGTCTGAGCAAAGGGTCTGAATACTTATGAACATGTATTTTTTTCTGTTTTTCCTTTTTAATAAATTTGCAAAAATTTCTACATTTCTGTTTTTTTTAAAGTCAAGATGGGGTGCAGAGTGGACATTAATGAGAAAAAAAAAATATTTTTTTTTAATTTACCAGAAGGCTGCAAAGAAACAGAGTGAAAAATGTAAAGGGGTCTGAATACTTTCCGTACCCACTGTATTTCTGATTTCCAATTACGTGCTCAGCAGTGAACTATCCTTGAGATGAGAACTGTAATTGAACCCAGGGTGCTTTCAGCCATAATGCTGGAAATTCCCTCAAGCATGCCGTATAATCAATGTATGCAATGAGAAACAACGTAATGTAACAAGGAAACACAATACAAGAAAATAAAGACACAGGAGCATATTAATTATATTCTTAATTTTTAATGAACTCCCGAAAATATCCAGTAATTACATTCTGGTGTTCCCAAAAGTGATACAAACTGGCATAAAATTACATGTGATTGGGTCATTATCAAAAACAATAATTCTCAAGTACGGTACCAGATAAAGAAAAGACTCTACATTGTAATTTCTCATTTGTCAAATATACATTGCGACTTCAACGTCAATGAGCCTCTTTCACAAAGGTTTCATTTTGAACTGGTCATACAACGTTATAGTGACTGCAGAGCAGAATAAAATGTTTTTGTTTTGTTTTTCTTAATTTCATCTCTCCTCATGCATAGATGTTAGGAATCAAAGTATTTGGCATGTAACAAGTTAATCTTCGTTACGTGCAAGTGGGCGTTCTCAGAGAATCTTCACTGGGGGGCGTGTACTTCTTCCCCATGTATGACGATATCCAATCATAATCAGGAAGCAACATGCAGGAGAATGAAAACACGCCCACAGCATAGCTGAAAAAAGGCTTCTCTTGTATGTGATGTAATGACAGACAGGCTGATTTCACTACATAACGATTACAAGTTATTGAGAACAATAGATATAAGGTCGATTAGTGAAATCTCTGAGTTTTCATCTCCTGGAAGTCCATATGGGTGAGAGCAGTAAAGATGAGCTGGCAGCACTATGAGGATAGAAGGGTTTGTAATGTGACACAGCTAAACTCAGCCATACTGCCCTTGTGCAGGACTATCAGGAGATGAAAGTTCAAAGGTGTCTGTAATCACACATATCTGTTATGTCTCATTATTTGTCTCACAGTGAGAAACCTGTAGTGGGGTATGTTCTTCTTTCTCCTGAGTGTTGCTACTTGGTTATGATTTGGTAACACCACAGGCCCCAAGAAAACTGTCTGATAACAGTAAAAAAAAGTCAACATGGTTAGTGAAGTCTGGCATAGTGTATTTTTTGCATTTTAAGACACACTTTTATCCCCCAAATTTGGGAGGAAAAGGGGGGACCGTCTTATAATCGTAGGGTATGTTCACTGGGGCGGCGGTGGTAGAGCGCGGGTCAGAGGAGCCAAGGTCGTTGATTCATGAGGTCAGCGGCAGGAGGAGTGGGGCGATGCTGTCAGCACCAGTGAGTGGAGGTCCACTCTCCAGTACATATGTCTGCGGTGGGCTTTTGGGAAAATGGCCACCGGAGGCAACGCATGTGCACATTGAGATCTTGAGAAATGAGATCTCGGACGAGAGGCCATTTTCCTGAAGCCCACAGCAGGGATATGTACGTGAGAGAGGACCTCCGCTGACATCTTCTGGGCGGACAGGGCCCACAGCATCGCCCCACGTCTGCCGTCTCCGACCTCCTGAATCAGCGACCATTCTGAGAGGATGTTGCCCGCAGCATTGCCCCACTCATGCCGCCGCTGACATCCTGAGGCAGCGTCCCTGGCTTCTGTGGTCCCTCTCCTCCGCCCCCCAGATAAGCTACTGTTAAAATGTATTATAAAGCGCACGAGCATTTTATTTAAAAAATGTTTTTGTCCTATTTTTCATACCAAAATTTGGGGTGCATTTTATAAGTTGGGGCATCGTATAATATGAAAATATGGTCGTTTTTTTCCCCACTGACAAACGTCTATCTAATGTGGCCATTCCAAATTGCATGTTACACACATTCACTCATATGGCTTACATTGTGAATAGACCCAGCACAAAGTTCTCTATGTATGTGAAATGAGAATTTATAACAGAATCTGCAGTTGAAAGTACCTAGAGAGACGATCATCCACCCATGTGATATAGTCATAGGGTCAGCAGTCATATAGGGATCATCAACTGATGCTCTGTCTTCTTATTAATGCCTTTGGCAGCAAGATGCCGCAGTCTCAAGGCTGAATTCTTAAATCAAGATGGCCTCTTTCAGTTTCTGCTTCCCCCCAATATCTTTATAGAATCTCTCCATACACATAATGCAACATGAAGGGGCTCGGAGAAGGTGGCAGTGAAGGTGTGTAAGTGTCTGATGGGGTCACACAGCTCATAAAAGGACAACTGCCCAGCCTCATAATCCAGACATATCCTGAATCTATCACTGGAGATCTTAACATGTAACCGTATTTCTTTACTGTCATGTATCACTGAATATTGATTGTTATACATCCTCAAACTCCAGGACTTCTTATTATATCCAATGTGTGACTGACCTCCCCTCCTGTCTATACTCGAATAACACATCCCCACCATCCAACCCCTTGATCTTCTGCCTTCTACATCCCAGTAATGTCGTCCTGAGGTAAATCCTCTCCTGCTCATCACCTGATAATACTGGAATCTCTCTGCTGTTTCTTGACGATTCTGATTCTCTTCTGTCCCGGTGGCAGTTTTCAGGTCGTCTGATATAAGGACATTATTAGCAGCTGTGGTTACATCCAGTAATATGTCTGCAGGATCCTCCACATAGATCCCACTCCTTATACCTGATATTACGTCACATAATGTGTGTAATGTGTGTGAGATCACAACCACATCCAGGTCATCTCCATCATGGAGCTGTTTATCATGTCCTCCTGTGTCCTCATCACCTCCCTCCTCCTCAGGATCACACAAGTCACCGGTGTCTGGTTCCTGTAAGACAGTCAGTGGATCCGTCATGTTACACAGCTCCTCAATGTGTCTCATCTTCCTGGACAGTTCGTCCTTCTTTATTTCCAGCTGTTGGATCAGAGCAGAGAGTGACTGTGACTCTTCCTTTTCCTGCCTGGAGATCTCACTCAGGACCTTCTTCTCCAGGTTGTCCACCCGTCTCCTGATGTCTGTACACAGGGCAGTGACTCTTTCGGCTTCTCCAGCTGCTTTGTCTTGAGCTTTTTTCCTGTGCTCCTCCAGACTCCGGACTCTTTCCTCAGTCTCCTTTTTCTTTGTGGTCAATTTCTGGAAAACATTCCTCAGTTTTTTCTTTTTCTTCTCAGAGAACTGATCCAGCATCTCCACACGATGTCCCCGATGTTCTCCTGCTAAGGTGCAGGACACACATATACAAGCATCGTCCTCGGTGCAGTAATATTCCAGGATCTTCTTATGCACAGAACATTTCCTTTTCTCCAGAGAAGTGCTGGGATCAGATAAGACGTGTTCTGCTGATTTGCTGTGAACCCTCAGGTGTTTATCACACAGAAAAGCCTCACAGTGTAGACAGGATCTAACAGCAGGTACAGGAGAGTCCACACAGTAAGTGCAGCAGATCCCTCTTTCTGTCTGTGTTGATGGAGTAAACAGTAAGTTCTCCATTATATTACGTAGACCTAAGTTCCTCATCAGTGCCGGCCGCTGCTGAAACTCTTCTCTGCATTCAGGACAGGAATAAACTCCAGACTCGTCCTGTGTATCCAGCACACGATCAATACAGACCTGGCAGAAGTTGTGTCCACATCTCAGCATTACAGGATCTGTATAAGTGCTCAGACAGATGGCGCAGTCCAGCTCCTCTCTCAGATCAGCAGACGCCATGGCTGACAGGAACGGAAGAGAAAAAGGAAACTACAATTCTCTCTGCTCAAAAGGGCGGGCTTTATATTGTGTACACAGGGGAGGGCTGAGGAGCAGAAGGTCACTTACTATTAACCTGTAAGGGTATGTTTCCACGTTCAGGAAACGCTGCGTTTTTGACGCTGCGTTTTTCTGCTGCGTCAAAAACGCAGCGTCCAGATGTTACAGCATAGTGGATGGGATTTTATGAAATCCAGACTCCACTATGCGTTTAAAAACACATGCGTTTTTGCCGCGAAAACGCATGCGTTGTGCGTTTTTTCAAAACGCTGCATGTTGCTACTATGAGCAAAACACGCAGGTACACCGCAGGTGACCTGCCAGTGACCTCAGGTGCAGTTTTGGTCAGGATTTTACTTGCATAAAATCCTGACCAAAGACTGATGCAATCCTGAACGTGGAGACATACCCTTAGGACCCTTTCACACATCAGTGTTTTGCCGTCAGTCACAATCCGTTGGATCGACCGATCCGTCAGATTGTGAACAACTGATGTGATGGATCCGTTTTTTTGCCGGATCCGACTAGCGGATCGGGCTAATTGGATCCTAAAAAAATGGGAGCATGCTCATTTTAAAAAAAATGGAATCTGTCTCCGGATTCCGTCATTTGACGGATCCGACGCCCATAATCTTCCATTCGAGCAAACGACAGACGGCAACAAATCCGTCGCTGTCCGTTTTTTCAATGTACACAAAAAAAGTTACTTTGTTGTCTCCTGCCGCCGGAAAACAATTTTCAATGGATCCGGCAAGCTACGGATGAAACGCGAGGCCATCCGTCGCTGTTACAAGTCTATGAGAAAAAAACTGATACGGCGGCATTAGTCTCTGGATCCATTTTTTTCAACATTCGACGGATTGCGACTGACGGCAAAAAACTGATGTGTGAAAGGGCCCTTAATGGACACTTGTGAAAATCACATCTTATATCTGCTGTAAATTTCAGGTCTACGTTGTCATCACATATAAGGAATGAGGTTATTACTTACAGTTAAGATTTTTAATGTGATTGTTAGGTAGAAAATAAGAGGAACACTAACATGAAAAAGCATTACCACTTTAAAAAAAATCACAAGAATGAAGCTGCCCAGCTCATAAGTCATTATCTTCTTTTTAACCGCAGGGTGGTTTGCACATTAATGACCGGGCCAATTTTTACAATTCTGACCACTGTCACTTTATGAGGTAATAACTCTAGATCGCTTCCATGGATCTTGGTGATTCTGAGTTTGTTTTTTCGTGACATACTGCACTTCATGATACTAATAAATGTTTTTTGGTATGACTTGCGTTTATTTGTGAAAAAAAAAAAAATTTGGTGAAAATTTGGAAAATTTCGCAATTTTCCAACTTTGAATTTTCATGCCCTTCAATGACAGAGATATGTCACACAAAGTAGTTAATAAATAAAATTTTCCACATGTCTACTTTACATCAGCACAATTTTGGAACCAAAAGTTTTTTTCTGTTAGGAAGTTATAAGGGTTAAAAGTTGACCAGAAATTTTTCATTTTGCCAACAAAATTTACAAAACAATTTTTTTTAGGCACCGCCTCACATTTGAAGTCACTTTGAGGGGCCTATATGACAAAAGATACCCACAAGTGACGCCATTTTAAAAACTGCACCCCTTAAGGTGCTCAAAACCACACTCAAGAAGTTTATTAACCCTTCAGGTGCTTCACAGGAATTTTTTGAAGAAAAAAAAAATTAACACAACTTTTTTTCACAAAAAAATTGACTTCAGATCCAACTTTTGTTATTTTGCCAAGGGTAACAGAAAAAATGGACCCCAAAAGTTGTTGTGTAATTTCTCCTAAGCATGCCAATACTCCATATGAGGGAGAAAACCACTGTTTGGAAGCAATGAGGATCTCGGAAGGGAAGGAGCGCCATTTGACTTTTTGAATGCAAAATTTGCTGGCACAATTGGCTGATGTCATGTCGCATTTGGAGAGCCTCTGATGTGCCTAAACAGTGAAAATCCCCCACAAGTGCCACTATTTTGGATACTACACCCCTTAGGGAACTGATCTAGATGTGTGGTGAGCATATTGAATCCTCATTTGCTTCACAGAAGTTTATAACGCTGAGCCGTAAAAATAAAAAAAAATCACATTTTCTCCACAAATATGTTTTTAGCACAAAATATTGCATTTTCTTAAGGGAAACAGGAGAAATTGCACCATATAATTTATTGTTCAACTTCTCCTGAGTACGCCGCTGCCCCATATGAGGGATAAAACCACTATTTGGGAACACGGCAGGGCTTGGAAGGCGCGCCATTTGACTTTTTGAATATAAAATTTCCTTGAATTCGAGTTGACTTTTGTATTGGTACTATTTTCGGTCTCCTGACATTTTTGGATTGCTTTCTAATCTGATTTTTGGAAGGCAGAATTAACAAAAACCAGCAATTCAGGAATTTCTTTTTTTTGGGGGGGTGGGGTTATGCAGTTCTGTGTGTGGTAAAATTGATAGGGCAGTTTTATTGTTTGGGTCAGTACTTTTACAGCGATATCTCATTTATATATTTTTTTTTATGTTTTGGCGCTTTTATACAATAAAAACTATTTTATAGAAAAAAATTATTATTTTTGCATTCCTTTATTATGAGAGCTATTACTTTTTTAGTTTCCCGCTGTTTGGTGGCTTGTTTTTTGCGGGACAAGATGACGCTTTCAGCGGTACCATGTTTATTTATATCCATCTTTTTTATCTCGTTTTATTCCACTTTTTGCTTGGCAGTATGATGATAAAGCATTGTTTTTTTTGCATTGTTTTTTTATTTTATTTTTTTATTGTGTTCACTAAAGGGGTTAACTAGTGGGACAGTTTTATAGGTCGGGTCGTTGCGGCTATGACGCTACCAAATATGTGTACATTTATTTATTTATTTTCATTCCAATATTTATTTAGAGATAAAATATATTTTCTGATTTTTTTTATTATTAGTTTTTTTTAGATTTTTACAACTATTTAACTTTTTTTTCCCACTTTTTTCTAACTTTTTTACTTTGTCCCACTATGGGACAATCATTTTTTGCAGGCTAATCGCTTCTACAGCATGGGTATACAGCCACATCCCTATGCTGCAGAAACTGTCAGCTCTGCACCGACAAACTTGCTCATCATGCACTGGGCATGATCAGTAAATTTCCTAGGTCTGGTAACCCGGATGTCGTCATTATGACATTGGGTCACCATGGCAACGATTAGGACCCCCGCGCCATGCTGAGGGGTCTGCGATCCAAAGACAGAGGGGTTGTCAGTCCTCTGACGGCTCCTGGAATGCTGCAATTGTGTTCGATCAAAGTATTTCGAGGGTTAAAGTGCCAGGAGCGGTCTGTGACCACTCCTGCCACTTAGTGTCGGGTGTCAGCTGTCAGAATCAGCTGACACCCTGTGGCGATCGCCCACGCACGAACGTAATAATCCGTCCCTTGTCAAATAGGCCCAGGATACATGGACTTATTATTACGTCCGATGTCAGGAAGGGGTTAAAAACATTTATAAAAATCTGTTGCAATTAATATATTGCTAGCAGAGATGTGTAACAAAAATCACCAGGCTCATGGTTCATAGGAAATTCAGACGGTCAATCTAATAAACAGCGAACAAACTTGGCTTTACCGACAACAGATTGTGAATTTAAGAACCCAATTAGCATTTTGGTCCTGATTCATTATTGCATTTGCGCCTATTTTTTTTGCATTTCTTTGACCTGTTTTTCATTTCCAGTTAATTCTTCTTTTAATTTGCTTTTTTATTCAAAGTTTATTTTTTATGTTCGCCATTGTGGTTTGGGTTTGGTGTTTCCAGATGACTAAAGGTACCTTCACACTAAACGATTTTGCAGCGATAACGATAGTGATACGTGACGTTGCAGCATCCTGTATCGTTGTGTTTGACACGCAGCAGCGATCTGGATCCTGCTGTGATATCGCTGGTCGTTGCTGAAAGTTCAGAACTTTATTTGGTCGTCAAATCGGCGTGTATCGTGTTTGACAGCAAAAGCAACAATGCCAGCGATGTTTTACAATGGTAACCAGGGTGTTGTGAATTCCGTTCTTGGGCTCCCTCCTGTGGTTATGAATGGTACTTTTGGGAGTTCTGCCCTTGGGCTCCCTCTGGTGGTTTCGAGTGGAACTGCTGCTCCTGGAGTTTGGCCTGTAGCTCACTTCACTAATCGGCTCCTTTGGCCTTGCTATTTAACAGGGCTATGGTCTGTAATTCATGCCAGCTGTCAATGTTTTTCTAGGTTAGACTCAGTCCTCTCCTTGGATTTCCCTGATGGCCTGTCCATGTCAGCATAAGATAAGTTCTTGATAGTTCTTGTACTTACTGTTCAGTTTAAAGTTATGTCTCTTTTTGTCCAGCTTGTCATTATGAAATATTCAGGCTAGCTGGAAGCTCTGGGGAAGCAGAATTGCCCCTCCACACCGTGAGTCGGTGTGGAGGTTATTTTTGTAATCTCTGCGTGGATTTTTAGGTTTTTTATACTGACCGCACAGTGCCCTTTCCTATTTCTGTCTATCTAGTCAGAGTTGGCCTCCTTTGCTAAAATCTGTTTTCATCCCTGCGTTTGTCATTTCCCTCTCCACTCACAGTCAATATTTGTGGGGGGCTATCTTTCCTTTGGGAATTTCTCTGAGGCGAGATAGTTTTCTATTTCCATCTTAGGGGTAGTTGGTTCTTGGGCTGTGAAGAGGCGTCTAGGGAGTGACAGGAACGTCCCACGGCTATTTCTAGTGTTTGTGTTAGGATTAGGGATTGCGGTCAGTAAAGCTACCACCTCCTCAGAGCATGTCCATGATCTATTTTACCCACCAGGTCGTATCAGTGCTGCTCTGTACCCACCAGGTCATATCAGTGCTGCTCCGTTCCCACCAGGTCATATCAGTGCTGCTCCGTTACCACCAGGTCATAACACCAGGGTAAATATCGGGTTACCAAGCGCAGGGCCGCGCTTAGTAACCCGATATTTACCCTGGTTACCATTGTAAAAGTAAAAAAAACAAACAGTACATACTCACCTTCTGATGTCTGTCACACGTCCCTCGCCGTCTGCTTCCTGCACTGACTGTGAGTGCCGGACGTAAAGTAAAAGCAGAGCACAGTGGTGACGTCACCGCTGTGCTCTGCTTTCACTTTACGGCCGGCACTGCGGGAAGCAGACGGCGAGGGACCTGACGGACACCGGAATGTGAGTATGTACTGTTTGTTTTTTTTTACATTTAAGGTAACCAGGGTAAACATTGGGTTACTAAGCGCGGCCCTGCGCTTAGTAACCCAATGTTTACCCTGGTTACCCGGGAGCCTTGGCATCGTTGGACGCTGGAGAGCTGTCTGTGTGACAGCTCCCCAGCGACCACACAACGACTTACCAACGATCATGGCCAGGTCGTATCGCTGGTCGTGATCGTTGGTAAATCGTTTAGTGTGAAGGTACCTTTAGTCATCAATTGTGAATATTTTAAAAAGTGGCTAAATGTAGCACAAATCTACTCTAGTCCCCACCACCCCCTACAACTGGAGTGATTTTAAATACATTCAGATGTTTTGGCGCAGTTTTGATCATAGACATAAATAAAGGCCACATATTTATTTTGCACAAAATTCATGGCCTGTTAGTCATTTTGAAGAATTTGGTGCAAAAACGGGAATGAATACCATGAAACAAAAAAGAATAGCGATAAATCGGGAAACAAAAAAGAATAGTGATGAATCGGGGACAGGCACGATGGAGCACTGTATAAAAATGCTGCAGCATGTTTCGGGCGCCAGTTACAGCCGGGAGAGGCTGATCGCCTCCATGCCACGCTGCACTGATGCAGTAATTGATGCCAAAGCAGCCCAGAAAAATTCTCATGGTGATCTGCTATGAAGACACTGAGCTTGGATTGCGGTGACCTCATCACTTGCATTTTCCCCACGGTCCAGAGCTTACCGCAGTTCTGGCCGGCTGGAAGCACAGCATTAGTGACGCCACCACTAGTCACTCTGGCTGCGCTTGCAGCATCTCATTCACCAGGGGATTTCAGCCGGGATAGTGGCATCTTGGCACCATCCAGGTTGAAAACTATTTATCCCCCATACATGGATTATGGCTTGGGACAGAATGACGGACAGGTATGGTATATTGTTGTTTTATTATTTTATTTTTATTACAGGAGATCGAGGGCTTCTCTGGAATTAGGCGTAATAATAAAAATGGAAAATTGTTTAGTGTTATTTCAAATAAAATACTTTATTCTGGCTGTGTCTTTACTTAACATATAGCTATAGGCTTAGTAATGGATTGGTGTCTTATAGACGCTTCTCCATTACTAAGCCGTGTGCTTGATGTCACCAGACAACAGAAAGGTGACATCAAACCCACAACTATTACCCCACTTGCCACTGCTACAGGGCAAGTGGGAAGAGCCAGGCAAAGCGCAAGAATTGGTGCATCTAATAAATGTGCCTTTTCTGGGCAGCTGTGGACTGCTGTTTTTAGACTGGGGGGCCTATATCAATGGCCCTTACCAGCCTGAGAATACCAACCCCCAGCTGTGAGCTTTAGCAAGGCTGGTTATCAAAACTGAGGGGGGGAAGCTCATGCCAGTTTTTTAATTATTTGTTTAAATAATTAAAAAAAAACAGCGTGGGGTCCCCTCTATTCTTGATAACCAACCTTGCTGAAGCTGACAGCTAAGGGTTGCAGCCCCCAGCTGTGAGTTTTGCCTGGTTGGTTAAAGAAAATAGGGGGAACCCACGTTTGATTTTTCATTCATGTATTTAGTTAGATAACAGGCGGCGGGGAAGGAATACCTCGATCATCCACTCCTGCTGTCACTGTTATTGGCGGCAGCAGGTTTCAGATGATGGGAGTAATAGTCCCAAAAACCCAACCTGCTGTCATCGTTCTGACTTTAATATAACTCTCATCATTCTCTTCTGCTCGCATCAATCGTGGTCAGAGCAGGGGAGAATGATGAGAGCCGTCTTCAGTACTCGGTGCCTTGAAACAGTGCTTACTGTAGAGCTTCTTCCTCGGCTGCCGTCTGTGTGGTACTGATGCGGCATACGTGTGCCGCAAGTATCACATTCACAAGACATGGACACGGATATCTCCAGTAACGTTTTTTCCGGTACCGGAAATATCAGGAAGTGTGAAACCGGCCTTAGAAAGAGTTACAACTGCAGCCACAAATTGTGGTGTCTATAGCATACAGAACACTTTTGAATAACTCCCCTAACTAAAGAGCTGCAGGGTCTAGTAAGATGCAGCAATCGCTTTAAAACACCCTTTATCGGTAGGATTTATATGCTCCATAGCGATGCATCATCCATGAGGTGAGAACTGTACATTATTACTATTATTGCATCATTTATTCCATAGCACTTTACATGTGAGGAGGGGTATACATAAGATAAAACAAACACCACAGAAAAACAGGCAAAGGTGCTTACCTGTCTAGGTCTCAAATCAAATGCACTCTCATGGTGCAGTGGGCCCAAGTAAAGATGGCGACTACACAGGTGTGGTAATACCAAATGAGACAGCCAGCCTACAATCAGGGATTGGCCGCTTGGCACACCAGTGCAAATAAATAATCTGCAGCAGTGTTCACACAGAGTATGCACAGCAACTGGATCATAGCCTATTAGTAACGCCATGTGGCGGGCTGACCAGTGCTAACTGTAATGCGTCCTGTGTGAACAGAACCAGTAACGTTTTTTTCGGTACCGGAAATATCAGGAAGTGTGAAACCGGCCTTAGAAAGAGTCACAGCTGCAACCACAAATTGTGGTGTCTATAGCATACAGAACACTTGAATAAAGCCCCTAACTAAAGAGCTGCAGGGTCTAGTAAGATGCAGCAATCGCTTTAAAACACCCTTTATCGGTAGGATATATATGCTCCATAGCGATGCATCTGTAGCGCCCCCACTGCCGCAGGGCCGAGGGGTACCCGGTACCGGGCCTCTGAGTATCTGCTCTGGGGTTGTCACGGTGGCTAGACCCGGCCCGTGACCCTGCTGAGGGGCGTACAGTAGTAGATGTGGATAGTGGTGATGTTGCGGTGCAGTGTAGGTCGTAGTAAATAACGAGGACACCAGGTTGCAGTCTCTTTACCTCTTTGCTGAAGATCTCTGGGTCCTCAGTCCGGAATACGGTTAACCAGGCTGCGCAAGTCCGGCCAGTCCAATGGCACCTCCAGAGTTCTCTTTGCAGGTGGAAATCTGTGCCTTCCTGCTAGCGCTATGTGTTGTGGTCCTTCCCTGCTGTGCTTACGGAAAGTCCCCACAACTGTTGTGTCTGTTTCTCGTGTTCCCTCACAACTCGATTAGATGATGTTCTGCTAATCCGTCCCTCCCGGTGTTATGGTTGGGACGCACCCGTATAACGGGTAGGCTCGGAGCTCTTCCGGGACCCTAGAGTCGCCCCTCTCCACAGGTTGCCCCCTATGTCTTCTTAGGTGATTTAGGTGAGACAGCCCGCCTGTGACTGACTGTCCTGCCGTTGGTTTGAAGTATTGCTTGAAGCTAGATATATAAATACTTCCTCGGCGTTCCGGCCGCCGGCTGTGCGCCTCAGTAGGATGTTGCCGCGGTCTTACAGCACGACTCCTACTGGTATTCTCCTTTTTGCGTTGATTCCGTTTCTCACTCAGCACAATATATCTCGCTTCTGATCCTCTCTTAGGGCACCGCCGCTATGCTGAGCAGGCACGGTCCCGTGACGTTCTCTCTCATTGCCAGGCCTCTGTCAGGGTCCCAAACCTCACAGGGACCCTACCGAATCTTCCCCCACAACACCCTCTGCCACAAGGTGTTGCCTGGTTCCAACCCAGTCAGCTTTCTCTGCTAACTTCCTGCCTGACCCCCAGTTTTACCAGTATGTGAGGACTGGCCTAATGAATAGTACCCTTAGCTCCCCCTGGAGGCCCGACTGTGAAATGTATTGGTGTCTGTGATACCTGGTCAGATGAACTCCTTCAGTGCCATCAGACGTACCATAGCCCCCCTTAGCGGCGGAGCCACAGTACTGCAACGACCAGGACTCTGGGGCGCTGCACTCCCCCCGGTTAAATCCAGTACTCCGGGACTGAGAAGAAAAACAACAATACATGTCAGCAAAAAGACATACAATTTTTGTGAGTGCAATAACAATAAGCATATTTGAATAGAGCTTCCCTTTATGGGAGGTAAGGACACTTGAACGTTACAAACATGGTTAAATACTTTTAAATAACTTTGCTATGAATAACTTTTCTTACCCAACCGGGTATTCTACTAAGTGCAAATTCTTTGAACAATAATTTAACTTGGCCTTTAAGGACGTACTCGCTAAATCCACTAAAGACCCTCTTATAAAACATTATAAGGCTTAAGCAACTGTGCTACATTCTCCTACTTTATTTCTGCAGGACCGCCTGTCCTAACTGCTCCAGACCTACTGCCTCTCCTTTCTTTTACAGGACCGCTCCTTTCTGCCTGAGCCTACTGTCCTTCCCCTACTATACACAGTATAGAACATGTTTTTCTTTCGGTTTAAGATCACTGAGCCATCTCTATATGGCTCCTAAGAGGACTCACCACTAACCCCTACGGGTTCACTTCCTGTCCTCATCCTTCTATTAACATTATTGAACATTTCTTACAATCAACTAATTGGTTACATTTAACTTTCACATATCAACATTATTACTTCTTCTTTTAAAGCATCATCATTCCTTAAGTGCTATCGATGAACATCCCCTTTAAGAGGGGACCAAGTCTCTATGAGGTAGTGCAACTTCTCAAGCTGCAAATCCATATGCAGCAAGGACTCCAGTACAAGTTCCAGGAACCATATATTCGCAAAGAGTCCGTCTTTTATATAAAACCAGTAGAGAGCACCTTTAAGAAGATGCAACTATGTACAAGGAGTTTGTATCATGCATTGTTCATGACTCAGCAGTTTCTTAGTAATGGAACAAAAGGTAGAAAAACAACCAAAAAGCAATAGGGATCCCGGGTCAACAAAGGGATCCCTTCAAGAGTTAACCCTGGACGGGTTTTAGCAGCAACATAGCAGAAAAACAACGAACTATTTACATGTTACGCAGAGTTTTAAGATCTTACTCTTGTGCTGGCGGTGCAGGAGGTGGTTTCCTTCCGGGCCTCACCAGACCAACGGGTTGCGCTGCCGATCCAAGGAGCGGTTCCTGCCCCAGCAATGACAGGATCCCTCGCCGTGATGCCCTTCTTACTGAAGGACCAGCACGCCTCCAAGGTACATGGTGGGTCCGGGTTCCCCGCTGCTCCGCAGGGACAGGTTCCCTTGCCTTTTCAGCAGGAGGTTCGTCTTCTGATGTCCCGGCAGCAGCCTGGAGTGCGACGCACCGCTGGACGCCCCGAGCCATCCAGCCAGCTTCACCTGTTTCCCTCCTCCACCGGGTGTAGGTCACAGCGTCACCTGGCTCCAGGTCGCGAGCGAACCTTCCTCCGCAGGGCTCCACTTCCTCCCGGTCTACACGGACCTGTAGCGGCTCCCCAATCTCCTGTATAACTCCCCTTCCGTGTCGGGAGTTAAAGGACACCACTACACCCCAGTGTGACGGCGGGGTTTCTTCCACGCTGGTCAGGTCAATCTGGGCTGCAGGCTGGGGCCGACTCCGCCACGCCGTCATCAAGCGCTGCAGGTGTTCGGCCTCCGGCAGGATCCTCATGCCCTGTGTCTGCAGCGTACCTTCAGCCGCGGCCGGGTTGGGAGGAGCAGGGGACACCGGAGACAGACGGACCTCCGTGGGCTGGCCCAGCCGAGCGAGCACGCGGGCATCAGCCTCCAAGCGGCGTGCTATCTGTCGGGCCTCGGCTGCGGCCACACACTCCTCGGACATTTGCCAGTTAGGTCGACCCATCGGTGGTTCCGTGAGGGCCAGTCCCCGCAACGATGGCGTCTCCGAGGCTGTGTCCGGTGATGCGGCTCCATGCCGAGTCAGGTTATCCCCACGCGGTGCTCCTGGTGTCGCCATCTTTATCTCCTCCCCAGCGTCTTCTTCCCGCGGTCTCTTTCGTGGGCGGCCCCGTCTCCATGGTCTCCACCCTCCAAACAGGATCAGGAGGCGGACCTCGGCTGTTGACGGACACGTCCTCAGGACACAGAAATATTTAGACTGGGCGGCCATTGTCGTTCGCGCTCTCCAGCTTGTCTACGCCTACTCCACGCCCCTCTTCTTCTCCTGCGCTCTCCTCAGCGCTGTAATGGCGGCGGTAATCCTTGTAGTAATGGCAGCACACAGTTCTCTCAATAAAGCACAGTCCAAGCACGATAAATCACCGTTCCAAGGCACACATGACCTGATTCTTCAGGCTTAAGTAGATCCTGTTCGTGACGCCAAGTTGTAGCGCCCCCACTGCCGCAGGGCCGAGGGGTACCCGGTACCGGGCCTCTGAGTATCTGCTCTGGGGTTGTCACGGTGGCTAGACCCGGCCCGTGACCCTGCTGAGGGGCGTACAGTAGTAGATGTGGATAGTGGTGATGTTGCGGTGCAGTGTAGGTCGTAGTAAATAACGAGGACACCAGGTTGCAGTCTCTTTACCTCTTTACTGAAGATCTCTGGGTCCTCAGTCCGGAATACGGTTAACCAGGCTGCGCAAGTCCGGCCAGTCCAATGGCACCTCCAGAGTTCTCTTTGCAGGTGGAAATCTGTGCCTTCCTGCTAGCGCTATGTGTTGTGGTCCTTCCCTGCTGTGCTTACGGAAAGTCCCCACAACTGTTGTGTCTGTTTCTCGTGTTCCCTCACAACTCGATTAGATGATGTTCTGCTAATCCGTCCCTCCCGGTGTTATGGTTGGGACGCACCCGTATGACGGGTAGGCTCGGAGCTCTTCCGGGACCCTAGAGTCGCCCCTCTCCACAGGTTGCCCCCTATGTCTTCTTAGGTGATTTAGGTGAGACAGCCCGCCTGTGACTGACTGTCCTGCCGTTGGTTTGAAGTATTGCTTGAAGCTAGATATATAAATACTTCCTCGGCGTTCCGGCCGCCAGCTGTGCGCCTCAGTAGGATGTTGCCTCGGTCTTACAGCACGACTCCTACTGGTATTCTCCTTTTTGCGTTGATTCCGTTTCTCACTCAGCACAATATATCTCGCTTCTGATCCTCTCTTAGGGCACCGCCGCTATGCTGAGCAGGCACGGTCCCGTGACGTTCTCTCTCATTGCCAGGCCTCTGTCAGGGTCCCAAACCTGACAGGGACCCTACCGAATCTTCCCCCACAACACCCTCTGCCACAAGGTGTTGCCTGGTTCCAACCCAGTCAGCTTTCTCTGCTAACTTCCTGCCTGACCCCCAGTTTTTCCAGTATGTGAGGAGTGGCCTAATGAATAGTACCCTTAGCTCCCCCTGGAGGCCCGACTGTGAAATGTATTGGTGTCTGTGATACCTGGTCAGATGAACTCCTTCAGTGCCATCAGACGTACCATAGCCCCCCTTAGCGGCGGAGCCACAGTACTGCAACGACCAGGACTCTGGGGCGCTGCACATCATCCATGAGGTGAGAACTGTACATTATTACTATTATTGCATCATTTATTCCATGGCGCTTTACATGTGAGGAGGGGTATACATAAGATAAAACAAGTACAATAATCTTAAACAATACAAGTCACCTAATGGTACAGGTAGAGAGAGGACCCTGCCCGTGAGGGCTCACAATCTAAAAGGGATGGGTGAGGATACAGTAGGTGAGGATAGAGCTGGTCGTGCAGTGGTTTGGTCGATCGGTGGTTACTGCAGGTTGTAGGCTTGTCGGAAGAGGTCAGTCTTCAGGTTCCTTTTGAAGGTTTCGATGGTAGGCGAGAGTCTGATATGTTGTGGTAGAGAGTTCCAGAGTAGGGGTGATACGCGAGAGAAATCTTGTATGCGATTGTGGAAAGAGGAGATAAGAGGGGAATAGAGAAAGAGATCTTGTGAGGATCGGAGGTTGCATGTAGGTAAGTACCGGGAGACGAGGTCACAGATGTATGGAGGAGACAGGTTGTGGATGGCTTTGTATGTCATGGTTAGAGTTTTGAACAGGACTCTCTCGGCAATGGGGAGCCAGTGCAGAGATTGACAGAGGCCAGGGAATAGCGGGGGACAGTTGTATTTGTCAGGCAGCTGAGTTTAGGAAAGATTGCAGGGGTGTAAAAGTGTTAGAGGGGAGGCCACAGAGCAGGGGTAGCAGTAGTCGAGATGCGAGATGATGAGGGCATGGACTAGGGTTTTTTCAGATTATTAATTAAGGAATGTGCTGACCTGCGAAATATTTTTTAATTGGAGTCAGCAGAAAGTGGAAAGGGCTTGGATATGTGGTTTGGAGGAGAGATCAGTGTCCAGGGTTACCCCGAGGTAGCGAGCTTGTGGGACTGGGGAGAGTGGGCAGCCACAGATGCATTCAGCAATGATGCTGGAAATTCCCCCGAGCACGCTGTATAATCAAAGTGTGCAAAGAGAGACAACGTAAAGTAACAATGAAGCACAATATAAGAAAATACAGAAAAGCAAATTGATTTTATTCTTATATTCTATATCCAGTAGCAACAAGTATAGATCTGATGTCCCCAAAAGTGATACAAGCTGGCATAAAATAAGGCACGTTTCATTTGATTGGGTCACTATCAAAACAATAAAGGTAACCCCCCCAACATATTTACACCCACAGTCAGGTTCAGGTGGTCAGAAATATCTCAGAATATCTAATTCTCTTGTACAGGATAAAGATGGGGCTTCAAATTGATAAAGAAGAAATAATAAATATACAATGTGGCTTCAATGAGAAGACCCCAATACACATCCAACTAAAGTCAGGCAAAGTGTCCAATTTCAGCAATGCCGATCAATTGATCGTCAGATGCAACAGTAAAATGAAAATCATTCATCTCAACCGATACCCAACTAACGAACATTCGTTATAGGCCAGAACACTGGTCGTCGGTGTCAGATGTTTAGGCCCGATGTTAAAAGGACTCTGCACTGAATGACTGTTCAAACCAACAGGCACAGGGAGCTTCATGGTGAGGACTAGCATTTAACTACAACTTCAAGCTATCTCCACCCTTATCTGGTTCTATGAAGCCAGAGCTGTCAATCAAAGAAGGAGGTGGACATTAATGGAAAACAAGCAGATGGGAAAGTGTATTTAACCCCTTAATGACCAAACCAATTTTTACCTTAATGACCAAAACAAATTTTACAATTCTGACCACTGTCACTTTACGAGTTTATAACTGTGGAACGCTTCAACGTATCCCACTGATTCTGGGATTGTTTTTTCGTGACATATTGTACTTCGTGATAGTGGTAACATTTCTTCAATATGACTCGCGTTTATTTGTGAAAAATGAAAATTTTGCAATTTTCAAACTTTTAATTTTTATGCCCTTTAATCAGAGATTTTTGTCACACAAAATTGTTCATAAATAACACTTCCCACATATCTACTTTATATCAGCACAATTTTTGAAACATAATTTTTTTTGTTAGAAGATTTCTCATTTTTACCATAAGGCTATGTGCGCATGTTGCGTATTTGCAAGGTTTCTGCATCTCTTGGCAGAAAAATGCAGAGGAAAATATGCACATTTTTTATACGTTTTTGATGTGTTGTATATCCATAGAGCTAAAGATATATTAATTAAAAAAAATAATTGTGATGTCATTTCCTTGCTCAACCTCTTCTTTTTCATTCTCCATTGAAGACCATAATGTCTTAGATACCATGTTCAAATATAATGTTTACACAGACAAAACAAACAAGTGGATAGATAGATAGATAGATAGATAGATAGATAGATAGATAGATAGATAGATAGATAGATACATACATACATATGTAATACCAAGCCCAAGGTTTAGTAATGAACAGGTGTCAGCCAGATACCCTCATTAATAAAACGGTATATAAAGAGTTAAATAAAGACACACACACACTCACCAGTCTATGTAGGATTAACATAATTAACCTACATGTGCTGTGAATGTCAGAACTGGGGTACCAAAAGCCTACCAGTAACAATGACTTTGGGGGCCTACTTTTCACCTGCATACAAATATTACACTACCCTTGTTCACAAATTTACCTATATCCCTATATAATAATAAACTGGGTAGTTTGACTAATGAATGATGAGATGCTGTACAGAGATGAGATGCTGAGTAAATCATGTGAATTATGCCAAGTACTACCCACATAGGGGGGCTGGGCCCATGTCTTCACAGGGGTCCACCGGGGGATTCCCCTGTTCCCCTATGGGCCAGTCCGAGCCAGGATGCTGTAAAAAAACAGCGACTGTCAGAAATCTGTGTGAAACGCAATATCTGTTTAGTTTTCAAAAAGTTTTCAAAAAGAAATTGCGTGGGCTCCCGCATACTTTTCATAACCAGAAAGGAAAAGCCGACAACTGAGGACTGATATTAATATTCTGGGAAGGAGCCAATAGCCATAAAGGTTCCCAGGCTATTAATATCAGTTCACAGATGTTTTGTTAGCCTTTACAGGCTAGTTTACAGGGGAATCCCAGAAAAAAAATTGACATGGGGCCCCCCTATAAAATCGAACCAGCAAAGGCTAGGCAGATAGCTGTGGGCTGATATTAATAGCATGGGAAGGGGCCATGGATATTGGCACCCCCTAGGCTAAAAACATCAGCTATCAGCCACCCCAGAAATGGCGTATCTTATAGATGCGCCAATTTTGGCACTTAGCCTCGCTCTTCCCGCTTGCCCTGTAACGCTGGAAACTGGGGTTCATATTTGTGGGGTTGATGTCACCTTTGTATTGTCAGGTGACATCAAGCCCAGAGGTTAGTAATATGAAGGTGTCTATAAGACACCTCTCCATTACTAACCCCATAATGATATTGTATAAAACACAGACACCCAGAATAAAGCCTAATCCCTGACACCCTCATCTCCTACAAACAATCAAAAAATAATAAACCAACATATAATATGATTCTTTTTGACGTAGTCCATTTTATACCGAGAGTCCCACGGCGATCTCATGTGTAGAACAATCACATCGGGAGATGTGACTGCTCTACCCGGCCTACGGCAATACACTGACAAGAGGTACCACTGCGTGAGAACCGGAGCTGATCAACTGATGATCTCCAGTGAACTCTCATGTCAGCGCAGTGATACAATGCGGGAGCGATTACCTCCTGTCAGTGTATTGCCGGAGGCCGGGTAGAGCAGTCACATCTCCCGATGTGACTCTTCTACACGTGATATCGCCATAGGAAACTTGGTATTAAATGGACTACGGCGGAGAGGGAGTATATGTTGGTTTATTACTTTGATTGTTTGCAGGAGACGCGGATGTTGAGGATTTGGCTTTCAGTGAGTATGTATATTCTCCCATCATCGGCTCATGCGGTCTCTGTTGTATGTGACAAAAGATGTAGCCGGATGGGAGTAGTAGTCCAATCAAACGACGCCTAAGTACAATCACTATGGGCTGTTCGTCGCATGGGTACACACACAGACACGCATATTCTCCGCTCACACATATTCTCCACTCACACAATCTTCCTCCTTCTGACATCATTTCCTTTGACAATTCGCAGCGTTTTTGCAGCAAATAAGCAATAAATACGAAGCAAAGACGCAAAACTTTTTACACCTGCATTTTTGCTGCAGATTTGACTCACTCAATCGAAGTCAATGAGTCAAAAACGCTGCAGAAACACAAAAAGAATTGACACGCTGCAGAAAATAAAATGCTGCAAATACGAATGGAAATTTACTGATCATGTACACAAAACTTCAGGATTGTCACATAGCCTTTAATTAACAAAACCATTTTTTTAAGAGACCACATTACATTTGAAATGACTTTGAGGGGCCTATATGACAGAAAGTACAGAAATGTGACACCATTCTAAAAACTGCACCCTCAAGGTGCTCAAAACCACAATCAAGAAGATCATTAACCCTTCAGTTACTTCACAGGATTTGAAGCCATGTGGAAGGAAAAAAATGAAGATTTATTTTTTTTTAACAAAAAAATTATTTAGGCCCAAACTTTTATATTTTCACAAGAGTAATAGGAGAAAATTGACCCCAAAATTTGTTGTGCAATTTCTCCTTTGCACTCCGATACCCCATTTGTGGGGGAAGTCTACTGTTTGGGCACATGGTAGGGCTTGGAAGGGAAGGAGCGCCATTTGACTTTAAAATTTGCTGGAATAATTAGCGAACGCCATATCATGTTTGTAGAGCCCCTGATGTGCCTAAACAATGGAAACCCTCCGAAAAAGTGACCCCATTTTGGAATCCACACCCCTCAAGGATTTTATTCAGGAGTATAGTGAGCATGTTGAACCCACAGGTACAACACAGAATTTGATAACATTAGGTTGTCATACTGCATATATCATCATTAGTGTTGAGCCCAAGTGCTCAGTACTCCAGTTTGCATCGGGCGCACGGGTATGCATCGGTTTTAAAGTGACATACTTGAGATCCCACCCTGCATGTTTCACGGCTGTTAGACACCCATAAAAAAAGGAATAAGTACCCTTTGTGGCCACTGTTTTAATGCATATAAGGGTGATTAATGGGTTAAAAGTTTGCCCGCCATGATGCACCGAGTGCCTGTACTTGGTTTCAACCGTCACTCTGGACTGACAGAGTCCTTTTAAACACTGGCAGCAAAGGCGGATTACAGTGAAGGCAATCTAGGCTATCACCCGGAGCTCGGAGGGGCCCAGGGCCAGGTTACCCCCATTATAATGTTTTGAGCACCATTATCGGCAGCACAAGTCTCTGGGCAGGAAGCTTTCCTGAAGTTCCGCTGCAACAAATACAGAACAACAGTGCAGCTCCAGGGAAGCTCCCGTCGCCTCTCCTGTCACATACCGGCGTGAGGACGTCATCGCAGGAGCATGTACAAGCTGGCCACAAGAAGTGGAGCCCCAAGGACCGGAGCAGAGCACTGAAGGAACAGATGCAAGGTATGTGCTGTTTTTTTTTTTTTTTTTATAAATATGTGCATGGGATCTGAAACAGAAACCAATCTCCCAGTGGTGCCAGCAATACTGTGAAAAAAGTAACAGTTCATAAATTCCAGCTCTCACCAAAACGCAATGGGGGAATAAGGCTGAGGAATAACATTTATTGTCTGTGTGCTATTCCTCACCACTGTAATTTTATGCACTTGGATGCCGCGCGTGCGCAGATGGAGATCGCGGCGGCCATTTTCCTGAAGCAGAAATGCGAACTCGGCTTCAGGAAAATGGCCGCCGCGATCTCCATCTGCGCACACATGGCATCCCGCGGCCATTTTCCTGAAGCCCCGGGCAGCAGAGCACTCCATCTGCGAACGCGCGGCCTCAGGAAGATGGCCGCCGCCACGGAAAAGCCGGTGAATAGCGCAGATCGCGCTCTTTGTCTGCCGCTGCGCAGTGCATTCGGCAGTTGCGCATGCGCAGAACACTACGCCAACGCCGGGAAGATAAGCAAGATGTGGGGGGAAACAGCGATTTCACCACGCCCTTTTGACCAGACCAGCGTGATTGACAGGTGAAAACGGCGACTTTGGTAAGGTATTTCGGCAGCATAGGTGGGGAATCAGGGGACAAAAAATACACTATTGTAAAGCACAGCTCAGGCCCTATTTAACAGTATTTTTATCTCATACTGAAAAAACGGGGTGACAGGTTCCCTTTCATTTTTACATCAGGAAAATCTACTCAGTGTATATTTAGCCTTGATTCAAAACATGTTTCAAATGTAGTTTGGGGTCGGGGTATTACTAGGAATAATGGCTATTACACATAACTAAATTTTCCACAAGGACAGACGCTAATTGGCATCAGTCCCCAACCTTCCAATATCGTCTCTAATATAAAACTGCACTAACTACAGATAATCCACCCATGTGATATAGTCATAGGGCCAGCAGTCACATAGGGATCATCAACCGTAATCCTAACTTTTTATTAGTCCCATTACCAAAATAATCCAGCAGTCTCTTGTGGAATTCTTAGATCATGATGGTTTCTTCCAGTTTTGTTCCCCTAATATCTTTATAGAACCATTAGATACATATAATACAGCATGAAGGGGCTCGGAGAAGGTGACAGTGAAGGTGTGTAAGTGTCTGATGGGGTCACACAGCTCATAAAAGGACAACTGCCCGGCCTCATAATCCAGACATATCCTGACTCTATCACTGGAGATCTTGTCAGGTAACCACATTTGTTTACTGTCATGTACCACTGAATACTGATTATTACATCTACTCAAAATCCAGGATTTAATATTAAATCCAATAAGTGACTGACGCCCCCTCCTGTCTATACTGGGATAACACATCCCCACCATCGACCACCCTGATCTCCTGCTCTCCACATCCCAGTAATGTCGTCCTGAGGTAAATCCTCTCCTGCTCATCACCTGATTATTATTCTGGAATCTCTCTGCTGTTTCTGGACGTTTCTGCTTCTCTCCTGTCCCAGTTGCAATTTTCAGGTTGTCTGATATAAGGAGATTATTAGCAGCCGTGGTTACATCCAGTAATATGTCTGCAGGATCCTCCACATAGATCCCGCTCCTTATACCTGATATTACCTCACATAATGTGTGCAATGTGTGTGAGACCACAGCCACATCCAGGTCATCTCCATCATGGGGCTGTTTATTATGTCCCCCTGTGTCCTCATCACCTCCCTCCTCCTCAGGATCACACAAGTCACCGGTGTCTGGTTCCTGTAAGACAGTCAGTGGATCCGTCATGTTACACAGCTCCTCAATGTGTCTCATCTTCCTGGACAGCTCGTCCTTCTTTATTTCCAGCTGATGGATCAGAGCAGACAGTGACAGTGACTCTTCCGTTTCCTGCCTGGAGATCTCACTCAGGACCTTCTTCTCCAGGTCGTCCACCCGTCTCCTGATGTCTGTACACAGGGCAGTGATTCTCTCGGCTTCTCCAGCTGCTTGTTCTTGAGCTTTTCTCCTGCGCTCCTTCAGACTCTGGACTTTATCCTCAGTGCCCTCGGTCTTTGCCATCATTTTCTGGAGGACATCTCTCAGTTTCTTCTTCTTCTTCTTAGAGGCTTCATCTATCAGCTCCACCTGGTGTCCCCGATGTTCTCTGGCGAAACTGCAGGACATGCAGATACAGGCAGCATCCTCACTGCAATAATATTCCAAGATCTTCTTATGGACAGAACATTTTCTTTTCTCCAGAGAAGTGCTGGGATCAGATAAGACGTGTTCTGGTGATTTGCTGTGAACCCTCAGGTGTTTATCACACAGAGAAGCCTCACAGTGTAGACAGGATCTAACAGCAGGTACCGGAGAGTCCACACAGTAAGTGCAGCAGATCCCACTTTCTGTCTGTGCTGGTTGAATAAACAGGAATTTCTCCATTAGCTTACACAAAGCAAAGTTCCTCATCAGTGCCGGCCGCTGCTGAAACTCTTCTCTGCATTCAGGACAGGAATAAACTCCAGACCCGTCCTGTGTATCCAGCGCCTGATCTATACAGACCCGGCAGAAGTTGTGTCCACATCTCAGCATTACAGGATCTGTATAAGTGCTCAGACAGATGGAGCAGTCCAGCTCTTCTCTCAGATCAGCAGACGCCATGGCTGACAGGAAGAGAGAAGCGAAACTGCAATTCCCTCCCGCTCAAAAGGGCGGGCTTTATATTGTGTACACAGGGGAGGGCTGAGGAGCAGTTCAGCTACTATTAACCTGTTAATCTTTTATCTGCTGTAAATATCGTGTCTACATTGTGGTCTCATATAAGAAGTCAATTTATTGAAAGCCAACATGGACAATATCGATAATACGTGTAATATGAATGACTGAACTTACAATTTGATCCTCACTGGATAGCACTAAAGGTCATCAAAGGTCTACATCAGATGTGGGGAATCTTTGGCCTGAGGTTCCCACCCCTGGTCTACATCAAAGAGATAGACCATGTCCTGTGGGGGTCATAAAACCTGTTAGGCAGGAAAGAAATTTGCATCCTGTGGTGACTTTTGTTCTTGTTTCCAGCCTAAGGAATTTGAACCTGTCCTCAGGCCTTTTCGACACAAAGACCTTTTGGCTATATAAAATGATACCATCTGCAGGAAGATGAAAACCACTACAATCACGTTTGACCCTTGACCATCTAATCCATTCTGGACCGCCACCTTCAGGAAAGCATCCACATCAGAGGTGTTACAGCGATGGGCAATGTCTGAATGTGTGACAAATGTAAAGGTAGCATGCCAAGGTAGTTAGGCTTCTTCCCATCTCCCATCACTCTCTCCCATTACCTTTTCCCTTTCATTATACCCTTGCCCTTTAGTTAGAAGTTAATCCTGAGAACTGCCTTCTACCTGCTGTCATCTACGACTTTTTGGATTAGTCGGCCTGGAATGACGTCATTGCAGGAAATCATTGTTTGAAGTAAAGTCCACTAGCTTTAATTATTTTCTGATGCAAGTAGGACAAAGGAGCTTTTGTTCAAAGAAAGATTGTTCATCCATATTGATCTTTCTTTGAATGAATATTCTCTGAAATATTGTTCTTTTGTCGCCCTACTGTCACTGAGCATGTGTGGCCTGGTTGAACAGCTATAATGGGTAATGTGGAGTAAAATCTACATGGCTGTGTCAGCATTACAACTGTCTGTTAAAAAAATTGTTCAACCAGAAACATAGTTTTATCAAATGTGTATGGGGACTTTACAGATGATCAGATCTTGTAGAATGCGGGAACAATATTAACCCTGAAAATCATATGGTTATGTTAGAGAAGGTTCTTTTTCCATTGTTATTAGGTGGGCTGCTTGACAAAACATCCACTGTCTCCACTGAAGATTGAGCTTATTACCAAACTGCTAAAAAGACCCAAGATTCGCAGGCATCCATAAGGGTCTCCACGGTCCGTTTCGCCGGCGGGATCGCCGCAGCGGCGAAGCCGCTCGGCGCTAAGCCCCGCCCCCTTAATGGGACGCGATGGTGCCGGATGTGTACAGTACACATCCGGGATCATCGCACCCCTCGCCATAGGGCCCTGTGATATGCCTTGCGGGGACGCTGCGTCCCCGCAAGGTGTACGGACATGCTGCGTTCTGAAAAGACGCGCAGCATGTCCGGAGTCGCAGGGCCTCCGCGTGCGGGTTTCCACGCATAGTGGAGACGGGATTTCATAAAATCCCCTCCACTATGCTGGAACATCTGGACGCTGCTTGTTTGACGCTGCAGCGTCAAACAAGCAGCGTTTACGTACCGTGGAAACATACCCTAAGATTCCAAGGACCATTTAGTCACCTGACATGAATCCCACAGAATATGTCTGCAATGACACCATGGTCATGAAGACCTGCTACCCATGCAAAGATTTTATAGTGTCCACAGGTCAATATAGCAAAACTCATTTGTTATATGTTAATGGGGTTGCGTACACTCATTACAATACTTATCCTGTACTGATCTTGAGTTACATCCTGTATTATACCCCAGAGCTGCACTCACTATTCTGCTGGTGCAGTCACTGTGTACAACATTACATTACTGATCCTGAGTTACATCCTGTATTATACCCCTGAGCTGCACTCACTATTCTGCTGGTGCAGTCACTGTGTACAACATTACATTACTGATCCTGTACTGCTCCTGAGCTACATACTGTAATAGCGTACATGCCCAAGTTCAGGATTTGCTGCGATTTTGACACTGCGTATTAATGCAGCATCCAAACAACACAGCAGCCATATGTTACAGCATTGTGGATGGGATTTCTAGAAATCCCAAGTCCACTGTGCGTCTATGTGCGCCTGCGGATCACCAGCGGAAACTGACATGCGGCGCGTCGGTGTTGAAGGCGGTAAATCCGGATGGTTCAGTGAACACATACGGATTTACCTGCGTTCAATAGAACACAGCGTTGTGGACTCTGCAAAAATACACTGCATCCAAAACGCCGCTACTTCTGTATCAGGGGCACATTGTCTTACACTCCAGATCTGCACTCATTATTCTGCTGGTGCGGTCACTGTGTACATTGTGAGGCAGGATTCCCCTAGAGATGTTGACAGCAGAGTATGAGGAACAGGGCCGGCTCCAGCTTTTTGAGGGCCCCGGGCGAAAGAGTCTCAGTGGGCCCCCCCTTTAACACATACCACGATTCATGATCGCATGTAACACAGCCATGTAGTATATAACACAGCCCATGTAGTATATAGCACAGCCATGCAGCATATAACACAGCCATGTAGTATATAACAGCCCATGTAGCATATAACACAGCCACGTAGTATATAGCACAGCCCACGTAGCATATAACAGCCCATATAGTATATAGCACAGCCACATATTATATAACACTTCTCCCGTGCTGCGCCAATCCTCTGGAATGCTCTACCCCAAGATATTAGGACCATCCACAACTTGCATAGCTTTAGGCGCTCACTCAAAACTCATTTGTTCAGAGCGGCCTATCGCGTTCCCTAATCAGTCATTTTATGTTTGTGTGTGTGTGTAGCCCATTCACTATCTCACCTACCCCCCACCCCCTGAAGATGGCTGGACCATCATTGTAAATACATCATTGTAAATACACACCTGTACTTTGTATCTCCCCACCTCATTGTAGATTGTAAGCTCTCACGAGCAGGGTCGTCTTATTTTGCTTTATTGCTGTATTGTTAACATTGTTACCTATGACTGTTGTGTTTGAAACTGTTAAACTGTAAAGCGCTGCGGAATATGTTGGCGCTATATAAATAAAGATTATTATTATTATTATTATTATTATTATAACACAGCCCACGTAGTACATAGAACACCCATGTACTATATAGCACAGCCCACGTAGCATATAACAGCCCATATAGTATATAGCACAGCCATATATTATATAACACAGCCCACGTAGTATATAGAACAGCCATGAAGTATATAGCAGAGCCCACGTAGTTTATAGAACAGCCATGTAGTATATAGCACAGCCCATGTAGTTTAAAGAGCAGCCATGTAGTATATAGCACAGCCCACATAGCATATAACAGCCCACGTAGCATATAACAGCCCACGTAGTATATAACACGGCCCACGTAGTATATAGAACAGCCATGTAGTATATAGCACAGCCCACGTAGCATATAACAGCCCATGTAGTATATAACACGGCCCACGTAGTATATAGAACATCCATGTCCATGTAGCATATAGCACAGCCCACGTAGCATATAACAGCCCATATAGTATATAGCACAGCCACATATTATATAACACAGCCCACATAGTATATAGAACAGCCATGTAGTATATAGCACAGCCCACGTAGCATATAACAGCCCACCATGTAGTATATAGCACAGCCCATGTAGTATATAGAACAGCCATGTAGTGTATAACACAGCCCACATAGCATATAACAACCCACGTAGTATATAACACGGCCCACATAGTATATAGCACAGCCATGTAGTATATAGCACAGCCACATAGTTTATAGAACAGCCATGTAGTATATTGCACAGCCCACGTAGCATATAACAGCCCACGTAGTATATAACACGGCCCACGTAGTATATAGCACAGCCATGTAGTATATAGAACAGCCATGTAGTATATAGCAAAGACATATAGTATACAGCACAACCTCCTCCCCCCAAGAATGGCCCCACAGTCCAGTACTCACTGTTATAGTTAAAAAAAACACTCCTCACCTCTCAACGTTCCCACGCCGCGCTGCTCCCTCCCTGCTCTAGTCTCGGCGGCTGCCGCTGCACTGCCTGACACACAGCGAGTGCGCGATGACGTCATCGCGCACCCACAGCGGCAGTGTCAGAGGCAGAGTAGGGAATGATGGGAGAGGGAGTGTCAGGTCACGCTCTCTCCTCCATCATTTGCTTTGAACTTTACCGGCAGACGCCGGTAAAGTTCAAAGCGGCGGCGGGGGAGTTGGCGCTTGCGACAGGTGGGCCCCCCTGCCTCACAGGGGCCCCATAGCAGCTGCGTGATGTGCCGCTAGCTGAGAGCCCCTGGGGGAGCGGGGGCCCTAGGCACTGGCAGCTACCTGCCCCTAACACCGGCCCTGAATGGGCCCCCCTGTCTCCCCAGGGCCCGGCACTTGCCCGGGTACGCCGGGTGCTGACGCCGACCCTGATGAGGAGACCACATCAATTCCAGATCTGGAAGTGCCCCGGGGAACGTTTGAGACAGCCCAGCTCCAGGATCCCACTTTGATCTGGGCACGGTAAATGGGGTGGCTCAGCAACCAGGTGCAGAGGCGTATTTTCTGCACATGGCAGTCAACCAGGATTTACTACACAAAATCTGTGACGAAGTAGTGGAACAGTTGGTAGTGCCCCAAACCCACTGTCAGGCGGTGCTCGAGATGGCACACACATATGCTGGGTGGGCACCTAGGAGTTAAAAAGACTCAAGAACGTCTTCTACAATGGTTCTTTTGGCCCAGAATTTACGTAATCGTACATGTCAGCTTACCACACCCACCGCAAGTTTCCATTGGAAGAGTCCAAGAGTCATTTGGTACCTCTGCCCACTATAGAGGCAGCTTTTGAGTGAATTGCTCTGGATCTGGTGAGGCCAGTAGTAAGATCCGTCCATGGCCATCAACACATATTGGTGGTAGTAGATTATGCCACCCATTACCCGAAGGGAATTCCGGTTCGCTACACTTATTGCCTGGGAGCTGTGTGCCATGTTCTGTTGTCTTGGGCTACTTAAGGAGATCCTTTCAGATCAGGGGACTCCTTTTATGTCTAAAGTAACATGGGAAGTCTAAAGATTTAACAAAACACTTAAATCCATGCTACAAAAGGTTGTTTCCAAGGTTGAGAGGGATGGGACATGTTACTGCCCTATTTAATGTTTGCCTTTCGCAAGGTACCACAGACTTGAACGGGGTTCTCACCCTTTGAGCTATTGTAGGGCAAGCATCCGAGGGGGCTAATGGACGTAGCCAAAGAAACATGGGAACAGAAGCCTACTTCCCATAAAAGCGTAATAGACCACATGGCAAGTATGCAGGGCCAGATCACGGCGGTCTTGCCTACAGTGAAAAAACATTTAATGTATGCCCAGGCAGCGAAGAGCCGAACATATAAGAAAAACGCCATGGTCAGATCCTTGAAAGAAGAGGATCGGGTATTATTTTTAGTGCCCACAGGAGAAAGCTCATGTACAAGTAGCAAAGGCCATATGAAGTTCAGGAAAAGTTTGGGGAGGTGAAATACAGAGGAGTACACCAGCCCCTGAAGAGAAAACCAGAACAACTGTATCATGTAAAACTGCTAAAAGCATGGACAGCCCGGGAACGTATGATTACGGATGCGACTCCGGTCGCGTCATCTGGGGTCCCTCCAACACCGGCCCGAGACGATGCCAGAAGAGAGGTAAAGATAAGCCATGCCCTCTCTAAACAGCAGCGATGGGAGGTTTGGAAATAAGTGGAGCAAAATAAGGAAGCATTCTCGGAACTATGCTACCATACACTTGTCCGACATGATAATGTCACCAAGCCTCAGGTAAGGGTACAAATTAAACCGTACAGTGTGCCAGAGGCCTGGAGGCTAGCCATCGTGGTTGACGTAAAATAAATGCTCCATCTAGGAGTTATTGAGGAGTCCAGGAGTGAGTAGGTTAGCCCCATTGAACCAATTGCGAAGACAGACGGATTGTTACGATTTTGTAACTACTACCAAAAATTGAATAAAATGTTAAAATTTTACCTTTATCCAGTACCCCGGGTGGAGAAACTGATTGAGAGACAAAGAAAGGCCCCATACTTCTTGACGCTCAATCTGACCAAGGGTTACTGGCAGGTGCTTCTGACAGTGTCGGCGAAAGAAAACACCACCGCTATAACAACGGAGGGTCATTATGTCATCTTGCCTTTTGGGTTACATGGGGCCCAGACCACGTTCCAGAGGCTGATGGACATAGTGTGAGAGCCCCATCAGAAGAACTCATCAGCATATTTGGATGATAATGTCATCTTTAGTACAGATTGGCATACCCAGGCACATGTGGTAGTGGATTTGCTAAAAGCCGAGGGCTTGACAGTGAACCCAAAAAAGGTTCGATAGGTCTCGAGGAAGCGCAGATCTTGGGGTACATGATTGGCCGTGAGGTTATCAAATCCCAAATAAACTAGAGCGAGGCCATTGAAAACTGGCCTCAACCTCTTACTGCTAAACAGGTAAGAGTGTTCCTCAGCATCATTCGGTATTACCAATGGTTTAAACCTAATTTTTTTCCTGGGAGATTGGCACCCCTGATCGGCCTCTTAAAGTGAAAGAAGTCAGTCATGGTTCAGTGGAACCCTCCAGCGGAGGAAGCATTCTAATCCATGAAGTTGGCATTGTGCGGACAGCCTGTCCTCATCAGCCTCTTCAGGAAAGGCTTTATCGTCCAAATGGACGCCTCTGAGTTAGGCCTAGGAGCGGTTCTTTCACAGGAGGTGAACAGAGAAGAACATCCAGTCACCTACATGAGTAGGAAACTTACCCTAGCAGAAAAAATGCAAAGTGGAGATGGAGAGCATTAAGTGGGCCTTGAAGTCCCTATGTTATTTGCTCTGGTGACAGTTTTGCCAGGTAATGGACCATTCACCCTTGGTCTGTATAAGAAATGCCAAGGAGAGGAATGCTCGAGTCATCAGATGGTTCCTGTGACTGCAAAATTTTAGCGTCACGGTAGAACATCGAGCGGGAAAAGTGCAAGGAAATGCAGATGCCCTGTCACAGGCCCCCTGTATGGTGATGGGTTCCACCCCCCAAGTTTGAACAGGGAGGGGAGAATGTGAGGCAGTGAGGGGAATCATATACGAGGGTTGGCATGTGTCCTCTAGAATGCACAGAGGCATACTAAACCCTCTGGAGTGCACTGTGATTACAGCAATGCCTGTGGTTACAATGCCTATGGATGTCCACAAAACCTCTCAGTTAAGGTTTGGGTGTGTCCTGTCAGTGTTTTGTTTGCAAGCTGCAGAGCAGGAGGCTCTATACAGTAAAGACCTGTGTGAGATTGAACACAGAGCCAAGGAAAGCAAAGCTTCTCATGCACCCAAGAGTAATACGGTGGTGCAGTCGCCCATGGCAATGGGTTTAGATATGGACTGTTTGGATGAACCAGCTGCGATCCAGAGGATAACATTTGCCTTTACTTTGTGAGTTTTGAAAATAAAAACATGTAAATTGAACTTTCTTGGGGTCACTGCTACATCCTGTATTATACTGCAAGAGCTGCAGTCACTATTCTGTTGGTGCAGACCCTGTGCACATATTTTACTTATCCTGTATTATATTCCAGACAGGGTCGGCGTTAGTGGCAGGCAGACCAGGCAGACCAGGCCCAGGCAGCTGCCTAGGGCCCCTGCTCCCCTAGGGGCCCCCAGCCAGTGGCGTTCCGCTAATAGTGGCACATAATGCAGTTGCTTTTGGGCCCGTGAGCTAGAGGGCCCGCCTGGCACCAGCGCTGACTCCTTCACCCCCATGCCGTATTCAACTATACCAGTGTCTATGACACCGATACAGTTCAAAGCAATGATGGAGGAGAGTCAGCTGACGCTCCCTCTCCCATCGTTCCTCTCTGCCTCTGACACTGCAGGTGCGCGATGATGACACTTCATCGCGCACCCACTGTGTGCCAGGCAGTGCAGCTGCTGAGACTGGAGCTGAGCCTGGAGCAGTGTGGGGCACGAGGAGAGGTGAGGATTGTGTTTGTTTTTTTTTTAAATATATCAGTGAGTATTGGACTGTGGGGTCATTCTCTGGGGGGGGCTACATTATATTCTATGGGGGGGCTGTATTATATTCTATGAGGGAGGGTTGCATCATACTCTGATGGGGCTACATTATATTCTATGGGGAGGTGGGCTGTATTATATTCTATGGGGGCTACATTATGTTCTATGGGGGGCTGTATTATATTTATTATATTCTATGAAGGGTGATTACATCATACTCTATGAGGAGGCTACATTATACTATATGAGGGGGCTACATTATATTCTATGGGGAGGTGGGCCATATTATATTCTATGGGGGCTACATTATATTCTATGGAGGCTGTATTATATTTATATTCTATGAGGGGTGATTGCATATGAGTGGGCTACATTATACTATACTAGACTGTAGCCCAATTCTAACGCATCGGGTATTCTAGAATATGCATGTCCCCGTGGTATATGGACAATGATGATTCCAGAATTCACGGCAGACTGTGCCCGTCGCTGATTGGTCGAGGCATCCTTTATGACATCATCGTCGCCATGGCAACCATTATGACATCTACGTCGATACTGGGCCCGTCGCTGATTGGTCGAGGCCTGGCGGCCTCGACCAATCAGAGACGCGGGATTTCCATTATGACATCATCGTCGCCATGCTGTGCCCGTCGCTGATTGGTCAAGGCCTGGGGGCCTCGACCAATCAGAGACGCGGGATTTCCAGGACAGACAGACAGACAGACAGACAGACAGACGGAAAAACCCTTAGACAATTATATATATAGATGAGGGGGCTACATTGTATTCTATGGGAGGCTGCATTATATTCTATGGGGGGCTAGATTATATTGTATGGGGGCTTCAGTATACTCTATGAGGGGCTACATTGTATTCTGTTGGGGGGCTGCATTATACTGTATGAGGGGGCTGCATTATACTCTATAAGGGGGCTACATTATATTCTATGTGGGGCTGCATTATACTATATGAGGAGGGCTACATTGTATCCTATGGATGGGATACATTATACTATATAAGGGGGCTGCATTATATTCTATGGAGAGGCTGCTTTATATTCTATGGTTCTATGGGGGTTGCATTATATTTTGTGAGGGGCTACCATATATTCTATGGAGGGGCTGCATTATACTATATGAGGGGGGGCTGCATTATATTCTATGGGGGTTACATTATATTGCATGTAGGGGCTGCATTATATTCTGTGGGGTGGCTGCATTATGCTTTATGGGGTAGCTGCATTATATTATATGTGGGCTGCATTATACTGTATCAAGGACTATGGGGAAAACATTATACTATATGAGGAACTATGGGGTGCATTATACTATGGGAAGTGAATTGTACTACATGGGTGACTATGGTGGTGCATTATACTATATGGAGCGCTATGAGGAGGGTATTATACTATATGGAGGGCCGAGCAGTGTATTTTAATATATGGAGGGCTATGAGGAGTGTACTATACTATATGGAGAAATGAGTAGTGTATTATATTATATGGAATACTGAGTGTATTTTAATATATGGAGGTCTATGAGGAGTGTATTATACTATATGGAGGACTGGGGAGTGTATTATACTATATGGAGGACCGAGGAGTGTATTATACTATATGGAGGACTGAGGAGTGTATTATACTATATGGAGGACTATGTGGAGTGTATAATACTATATGGAGCACTATGAGGAGTGTATTATACTATATGGAGGACTGAGCACTGTTTTAATATATGGAGGACTATGAGGAGTGTATTATACTATATGAAGAACTGAGAAGTGTATTTTAATATATGGAGGACTATAGGGAGTGTATTATACTATATGGAGAACGATAGGGAGTGTATTATAACACATGGAGTACTATAGGGAGTGTATTATACTATATGGAGGACTGAGGAGTGTATTATACTATATGGAAGACTATTGGGAGTGTATAATACTATATGGAGCACTATGAGGAGTGTATTATACTATATGGAGGACTGAGCACTGTTTCAATATATGAAGGACTATGAGGAGTGTATTATACTATATGGAGGACTGAGAAGTGTATTTTAATATATGGAGGACTAGAGGGAATGTATTATACTATATGGAGGACTATAGGGAGTGTATTATACTGTATGAAGGATTATAGGGAGTGTATTATACTATATAAAGGACTATAGGGAGTGTATTATACTATATGGAGGACTATGGGGAGTGTATTATTCTACATGGAGGACTATGGGGTACATTATATTATATGGAGGACAGTTGTGCACATTATACTATGTGGAGGACTATGGGGTGTATTATACTAAAAAAACAAAAAACAAACATCATAAAAAGTAGCCTCACCAAAACCTTGTCAAATGACAAATGCACTAGCAGGATGCAGCAGGCCCCCACTGATAAAGGCTGGGGCAGCACAGGTGCAAGCTACTGATGAGAACCACCCACTCACCTAAATAATGGATGGGGTTGGCTGCCTAGTAGCAAAAATGCACACAAGGTTTTGGTTAGGCTACTTTTTATGATGTGTTTTTTTTTTTTAATTTCTCTGTTAGCTGTGTATTATATTCATTGAGTGACTGGATTGTTTATGCCGGAACAAAAATCCTTGTTCTCAGCAGCACATCGCCGGTGTAAACTGTAGATGTGCTGCTGATAACATGATACTGTATGGGGACAGATTGATCTATTAGTGATTGTTCTGTGCCCATCATAATTTGTCAGCCGGTGGAAGCAGGCCGGGAAACAAGCGTCAAACAACTTCAATATTGTCGATCACACTCGTTTAGTGGCCTGAACTCAGCGCATGTAAATACAACTGAAATGTGTGATGTGCAATATGTTAGCATTTGGGGCCCCATTTTAAACTTTTGCCCAGGACCTCACTTTGCCTAAAACCGGCCCTGATTTCAGAGCTGTATTTACTATTTTGCTGGTTTTCATTGGAAACCGTATTCACACAGCGACTCCTGAAATGTAATTTTTCAGATGATTTTTGTAAAGAATAAACCTCCATGAATACAAATCACCAGAGCACTCAGCAGTAAGCAGTGTTGGAAGAAATCAGCTATTACTGTAATGGCCGCTGTGTCGTCTCTTGTCCCCTCCATGTGTCTCCATCCTGTGGGGTCATTGCTGGTGGTGATGGGAGAGGATTCAGGAGGCGGAGCCTGCAGGGGGAGGAGCCTGCAGGGGAGGAGCTACAGGGGAGGGGATAAAACGTCAGTTGGTGTCTGTGCTGTGAGGGAGAGGTGACGCTGCCCCTGAGGTGATTTGTGGCAGAAGTGAGGAAATCCTCCATTTTATCCTTATCAGCCTCCATGTTTGTTCCATTACTTCACTTGGATGAAATTTGTAATAATGTTGGAGAAGTGAAATGATCCATTGGAGAAACATTCAGCCATTATTTGTACTGAGCCCAACATTGTGTTATAATATTCCTGTGTGAGGTGACACATCGCAGGGTTATACTCCCTGATGTCTGGTTAGAAACTGGCTGACGGTATGAGGAGGCCTCAATAATGGCAGCCACAGTGCCCCCACATACAGTGACACACACACAGTGCCCCCACATACCGTGACACACACACAGTGCCCCGATATAGTGACACACACACAGTGCCCCCACATACAGTGACACACACACACAGTGCCCCCACATACAGTGACACACACAGTGCCCCCACATACAGTGACACACACAGTGCCCCCACATACAGTGACACACACAGTGCCCCCACATACAGTGACACACACACAGTGCCCCCACATACCGTGACACACACACACAGTGCCCCGATATAGTGACACACACAGTGCCCCCACATACAGTGACACACACAGTGCCCCCACATAGTGACACACACACACAGTGCCCCCACATACAGTGACACACACACAGTGCCCCCACATACCGTGACACACACACACAGTGCCCCCACATAGTGACACACACAGTGCCCCCACATACAGTGACACACACAGTGCCCCCACATACAGTGACACACACAGTGCCCCCACATACCGTGACACACACACACAGTGCCCCCACATACAGTGACACACACAGTGCCCCCACATACAGTGACACACACAGTGCCCCCACATACAGTGACACACACAGTGCCCCCACATAGTGACACACACACACAGTGCCCCCACATACAGTAACACACACACAGTGCCCCCACATAGTGACACACACACAGTGCCCCCACACACAGTGCCCCCACATACAGTGACACACACACACAGTGCCCCCACACACAGTGACACACATAGTGCCCCCACATACAGTGACACACACACACAGTGCCCCCACATACAGTGACACACACAGTGCCCCCACATACAGTGACACACACAGTGCCCCCACATACAGTGACACACACAGTGCCCCCACATAGTGACACACACACACAGTGCCCCCACATACAGTAACACACACACAGTGCCCCCACATAGTGACACACACACAGTGCCCCCACACACAGTGCCCCCACATACAGTGACACACACACACAGTGCCCCCACACACAGTGACACACATAGTGCCCCCACATACAGTGACACACACACACAGTGCCCCCACATAGTGACACACACAGTGCCCCCACATACAGTGACACACACAGTGCCCCCACATAGTGACACACACACAGTGCCCCCACATACAGTGACACACACACAGTGCCCCCACATACAGTGACACACACACACAGTGGCCCCACATACAGTGACACACACACACAGTGCCCCCACACACAGTGACACACATAGTGCCCCCACATACAGTGACACACACACACAGTGCCCCCACATACACTGACACATACAGTGCTGCCCCCCATATACAAGAACAGCCCCTCAGTATAATTCACTTCCTTGTGATATCTGTGCAGGAGGGGCATTGTTAGCAGAGCAGCGACTTTCTGTGTGCTGCTGCCACCTGCAGCCTGTATTTATTATATAACTACCATATGAAATGTAGACCACCAAAAGTTTACAGTGAACAGTGTTAGTCCGGGTTCACATTGCGTTAACAGCAGCCCGTTCAACACATACGTTAACAGGCTGCTGTTAACGCACATGCCGGCATGGCAGCGCGCTAGCGCAGATAGAGCATCTGCTAGCTCTATACGCGGAACTCAAACAAAGAAAACGCACCACCAAGAACCATAAATAGAGTTAAAACGTATACAGCTTTATTAGAAAATAGTTATATAAAAATACAAGGGATGTAGCAGGGGTTAACCAGAACATGTGGGAAAACACAAGAAAACCAGGCAGTAAACAGGCATATATTATTACAAATGAAGTTGCTCCAAAGTGTGTCTTACTTATTAGAAATGCAACCCAGAATCTAGGTGCACACCACGGAAACAGACATAGGCAACAAAGGGGCTGTAAACCACTTCTGACTACGCCACCTAAAGAATTTGCACTTAAAATCAACCAGTCATGCTGTATTACCTGATTCCGCCTGGAGCCCTGTGTAGCCCACCGTCCACTACGCGCGTTTCGGCGCTCAAGCCTTCTTCCGGGGGAGCTCTATATGCGCTAGCGGTGACAGACCCTGAAACGCTGCAGCCCCCGTCTGGGGGTCCATCACTCAATGACGGCACATCGCTAGCGCACGCCCATTGTGGGCGCTAGCGATGCGTCCGACATTGGATTCAATGGCGGCATTAACGGACTACCTTACACCGCGTTATGCTGCGGTGTAACGTAGTCCGTCTAACGGACGGGTTTAACGCAATGTGAATTAACTAAAAACTAAAAATAAAGATTAAACAACAACCACAAGACAGATTTCATTACCAGGAATTGTAATCAGTATAAGGGCTCGTACTCACTTACGCGAGACTCGGATGAGTCTCGCACGGCAATACCCGTCACTGCACCCGGCACAGAGGAGCGGAGCTTGTGGCTGCATGTATTCCTATGCGGCTGCATGCTCCGATCTGAGTGCCGGCAGCAACGCCGGGTATTGCCGAGCGAGACTCATCCGAGTCTCGCTTAAGTGAGTATGAGCCCTAACTGCGCCGAGCTGACACTGTAGGTTACTGTGCACAATCCTGCAGACAGGTTTCCGTTAATGATCTCTCCTATGGATAGAACATCAATTACTTACGGTAAATTTACACTGGCTCTTTTTTGGGTTTTAGTCTGTCTAATCAGGACGCTGATCATGTTTCGTTCTTCGTCAGCTGAAATGACGAAGAGCTCGGGTCACGCTTAACGTATGAAAAATCGGTCCGAGTCTCCCTGCCAAGAGTCGCAGGAGTGTCATGCGAGTACAATCCGATTTCTCACACCTAGCATCTGACTGACATCCGAATGCAGTGCAATTGCTATCTGATTGCAATGCGATTTTAACATGAGCTTTTACATACAGCAATTCTCTATGTCATTTACACATCGTTTTCAAAAGAAATATTCTTCAACATTCTTCAAAACACACGTGTTTGTGTGTATATATATATATATATATATACACTCACCGGCCACTTTATTAGGTACACCATGCTAGTAACGGGTTGGACCCCCTTTTGCCTTCAGAACTGCCTCAATTCTTCGTGGCATAGATTCAACAAGGTGCTGAAAGCATTCCTCAGAGATTTTGGTCCATATTGACATGATGGCATCACACAGTTGCCGCAGATTTGTCGGCTGCACATCCCAAAGATGCTCCATACAAGGCAGGATGGATCCATGCTTTCATGTTGTTTACGCCAAATTCTGACCCTACCATCCGAATGTCGCAGCAGAAATCGAGACTCATCAGACCAAGCAACGTTTTTCCAATCTTCTACTGTCCAATTTCGATGAGCTTGTACAAATTGTAGCCTCAGTTTCCTGTTCTTAGCTGAAAGGAGTGGTACCCGGTGTGGTCTTCTGCTGCTGTAGCCCATCTGCCTCAAAGTTCGACGCACTGTGCGTTCAGAGATGCTCTTAGGCCTACCTTGGTTGTAACGGGTGGCGATTTGAGTCACTGTTGCCTTTCTATCAGCTTGAACCAGTCTGCCCATTCTCCTCTGACCTCTGGCATCAACAAGGCATTTCCGCCCACAGAACTGCCGCTCACTGGATTTTTTTTCTTTTTCGGACCATTCTCTGTAAACCCTAGAGATGGTTGTGCGTGAAAATCCCAGTAGATCAGCAGTTTCTGAAATACTCAGACCAGCCCTTCTGGCACCAACAACCATGCCACGTTCAAAGGCACTCAAATCACCTTTCTTCCCCATACTGATGCTCGGTTTGAACTGCAGGAGATTGTCTTGACCATGTCTACATGCCTAAATGCACTGAGTTGCCGCCATGTGATTGGCTGATTAGAAATTAAGTGTTAACAAGAAGTTGGACAGGTGTACCTAATAAAGTGGCCGGTGAGTGTACATATATATATATTATATATTTAGATGGAGGCCCGATGCTATCGCATCGGTAGGGCGGTAATGTTGCGATGGGGGGCAGCCTTTGCAGCGTTGAGAATCTCTCCCCCATGTGCTCTCCCACCTATCCACTCTCTCTTTCCCCATGTGCTGACTTCTCCCGTCTGTGCTCTCTTCTTTGACCTGTCTACCCCATGTGCTATCCCAAACCCTGTCTCTCTCCTTCCTGTGCTGTGTTCTCCCCTCAAAGACAATGCTGACATTACAGCAGGAGATCACAGAGGATACATTTTATGAGGTAAAATATTTTTTAAATACAGTCAGTTAAATATTTTACCTCACAAAATGAATCCTCTGTGCTCCCCTGCTGTAATGTCAGTATTGTCTTTTGCTTCCTTCCCTGCCCAGGAGATGTGGTATGCTCCATACCACGGTCAGACACAGTCAATTTTTAAAATGAACTTCATTCCTGGGAAAACCCCTTTAATGTGACCGGCTTCCTCTGCCTGTAGACATGTCGCGCATCTGCTGCCGGGATCAGCCGAATGATTCACTGCACCTGCGCGTAATTCGCACAGGCGCAGTAAATCAGACTGCCGTCATCTTTGTGCAGACATATAGCGGAGGTCACATTAAAAGTGCACATGTGTGTCTCCTGTACAAAGATGGCCACAGTCAGTGAATCATTCGGCTGATACCGGCGGCGTGTTCGTGACGGTGTTCCGCTGGAGGTACAGCACAAGAGGCTGCTTGTGTGTGAGTGTGAATGTATCTGTGTGTGAGTGTGAATATGAGTGTGTGTGTAAGTGTGAATGTGAGTGTGTGTGTGAGTGTGAATGTGTGTGATGCGTACGGCGTATAGAGTGTGTGTGTGGTGCGACAGTGTTCCGCTGGTGGTACTGCGCAATAGGTTGGGGCCAGCAGCAGTTTCCATATTAAGACACCCATCACTTGGGTGTCCCAATATGGCGGTCGGTGAACTTCCTCCTCTTGGAATTCTGGTATACGGTGACATCTGGACAGAACAGGATATGAAAACATTACAAGGCAATTATATAAATATATATATACTAGATGGTGGCCCGATTCTAACGCATCGGGTATTCTAGAATATGTATGTAGTTTATTTATGAAGATTTTAGAATAATGCAATGAATACATAGGATTCGGCCGGCCGGGCGCGACTAATCAGCGAAGCGTGGTTGAAATCCCGCGCCAATTCGCGGCCGGACTGCCCTTGTTGCTGATTGTTTGTGGTCGGCCGGGCGCGACCAACACGTAGTATATAACACAGCCTACGTAGTATATAGAACAGCCCACGCAGTATATAACACAGCCCACGTAGTATATTAAACAGCCACGTAGTATATAGCACAGCCACGTAGTATATAGCACAGCCCACGTAGTATATAGCACAGCACACGCAGTATATAACACAGGCCACGTAGTATATTGCACAGTCACGTAGTATATAGCACAGCTTATGTAGTATATAGCACAGCGATGTAGTATATAACACAGCCCACGCAGTATATAACACAGCCCACGCAGTATATAACAGCCCACATAGTATATAGCACAGCCAAGTAGTATATAACACAGCCACGTAGTATATGGCACAGCCACGTAGTATATAGCACAGCCCATAGTATATAGCACAGCGAGGTAGTATATAACACAGCCACATAGTATATGGCACAGCCAAATAGTATATAACACAGCCACGTAGTATATGGCACAGCCACATAGTATATTGCACAGCCCACGTAGTATATAGCACAGCCCACGTAGTATATAGCACAGCGAGGTAGTATATAACACAGCCATGTAGTATATGGCACAGCCACGTAGTATATAGCACAGGCCACGTAGTATATAGCACAGCGAGGTAGTATATAACAGCCCATGCAGTATATAGCACAGCCCACGCAGTATATAACACAGCCACGTAGTATATTGCTCAGCCACGCAGTATATAACACAGCCACGTAGTATATAGCACAGTGAGGTAGTATATAGCACAGGCCATGTAGTAAATAACACAGCCACTTAGTATATTGCACAGCCAAGTAGTATATAGCACAGCCCACATAGTATATAGCACATTGAGGTAGTATATAACACAGGACATGTAGTATATAACACAGCCACGTAGTATATTGCACAGCCACGTAGTATATAGCATAGCCCACATAGTATATAGCACAGCGACGCAGTATATAACACAGCCCACACAGTATATAACACAGCCCACGTAGTTTATATCACAGCCCACGTAGTATATAACACAGCCCACGTAGAATATAGTAATGTGGGCACCATATCCCTGTTAAAAAAGCAATGAAAATAAAACATAGTTATATACTTACCTTCCGTCGGCCCCCGGATCCAGCCGAGGTCTCTAGCGATGCTCATCGCGACGCTCCATTCCCAGTAATGCCTTGCGGCAATAACACATAATCATGTAGCGGTCATAGCGTGATCATGATATGTTTTTACTATTGATGCTGCATAGGCAGCATCAATAGTAAAGAGTGAAGCGGTAAATCCCGCCCCAATATCGCTGATTGGTCGCGGCTGGCCTGCCGCGTCCATTCAGCGACCCGGGATTTCAGTTACGGAAGTTACAGACAAACAGACGGAAGTACCCCTTAGACAATTATATATATAGATATAATAGAATGAAAGCCGGCAATTCATCTGCAGCGTACAGTATAATCACAGAGTGACCGGTTGAAATACGACAGACAGCTGTCATGTGCCGGGAAAGATGTGGGCTGCTAATATTTTACGTTTTGGTGAGTGCTGGAATTTTCTCCTCTCTACTCATAAGTATTCACTCATATGACTTACGGTACGCTATGATCACATCCTGCACAATGATCTCTACTATTAGGTCTCATTCACACCGAGTACTGGTTGCGGAATCTGCCCCAATGTAAAGTACAATGTAAGAATAGCATTTTTTTTTTAACAAAACATCACTTTTATTCAACGTTGCAGTAAAATCATCGAAACAGAACCGGAGCCACTGGTCACACTAATATATTTTGGTAATTGCACTTTAGTGATGGCTGAATAACAATTGAAATCTACTCACAGAGCAAAAAGATTTTGCATCAGATACAAATCTGCACCGCACAGAATCTGTGGCAGAAATGTCACAATTTCACAGCAACTTTTACTCACTGCTACGGAAAGAGTAAAGTCCGCAGCCATACCTGTCGCAGTATCTGCCCTAAAACACATTTTTGGGCAGATTTTCATGAAGCTTTAGCTGAGGAAAATCTATTCAATGTGTAAATTTACCCTTGTTTCAAAACATGTTTCAAATATAGTTTGTTTAGTACTCGGAATATTACTAGGAATAATGGCTATGACACACAGGTAAATTATCCACAAGGACTATAGAGCCGCACATTGGCATCAGTCCCCAAACTTCCAATATCATCTCTAATATACAGCTAAATGTAATCACCAAGTGCCTACACAACAGATAATCCACCCATGTGATATAGTCATAGGGCCAGCAGTCATATAGGGATCATCAACTGTAATCCTGACTTTTTATTGATCCTTGCTAGATAATAATCCAGTAGTCTCTAGTGGAAATCTTAGATTATGAATGATAGTTTCTTCCAGTTTCTGCTTCTCCCTAATATCTTTATAGAACCATTACATACACATAATGCAGCATGAAGGGGCTCGGAGAAGGTGGCAGTGAAGGTGTGTAAGTGTCTGATGGGGTCACACAGCTCATAAAAGGACAACTGCCCAGCCTCATAATCCAGACATATCCTGACTCTATCACTGGAGATCTTGTGAGGTAACCACATTTGTTTACTGTCATGTATCACTGAATACTGATTATCACATCTACTCAAAGTCCAGGACTTAATATTAAATCCAATGAGTGACCAGTCTCCCCTCCTGTCTATACTGGGATAACACGTCCCCACCATCCACCACCCTGATGTACCGCCCTCCACATCCCAGTAATGTCGTCCTGAGGTAAATCCTCTCCTGCTCATCACCTGATTATTATTCTGGAATCTCTCTGCTGTTTCTGTACGTTTTTGGTTCTGACCTGTCCCGATTGCAGTTTTCAGGTCGTCTGATATAAGGAGATTATTAGCAGCTGTGGTTATATCCAGTAATATGTCTGCAGGATCCTCCACATAGATCCCGCTCCTTATACCTGATATTACCTCACATAATGTGTGTAATGTGTGTGAGATCTCAGCCACATCCAGGTCATCTCCATCATGGGGCTGTTTATCATGTCCTCCTGTGTCCTCATCACCTCCCTCCTCAGGATCACACAAGTCACCGGTGTCTGGTTCCTGTAAGACAGTCAGTGGATTCGTCATGTTACACAGCTCCTCAATGTGTCTCATCTTCCTGGACAGCTCGTCCTTCTTTATTTCCAGCTGATGGATCAGAGCAGATAGTGACAGTGACTCTTCCTTTTCCTGCCTGGAGATCTCACTCAGGACCTTCTTCTCCAGGTCGTCCACCCGTCTCCTGATGTCTGTACACAGGGCAGTGATTCTCTCGGCATCTCCAGCTGCTTGTTCTGGAGCTTTTATCCTGCGCTTCTCCAGACTCTGTACTTTCTCCTCGGTGTCCTCGGTCTTTGTGATCAGTTTCTGGAGGACATTTCTCAGTTTCTTCTTCTTCTTCTCAGAAGCGTCATCTAACATCTGTACCTGGTGTCCCCGATGTTCTCCGGCCAAACTGCAGGACACACAGATACAAGCAGCGTCCTCAGTGCAGTAATATTCCAGGATCTTCTTATGAACAGAACATTTCCTTTTCTCCAGAGAAGTGCTGGGATCAGATAAGACGTGTTCTGGTGATTTGCTGTGAGATCTCAGGTGTTTATCACACAGAGAAGCCTCACACAGCAGGCAGGATCTAACAGCAGGTACAGGAGAGTCCACACAGTAAAGGTACCTTCACACGAAGCGACGCTGCAGCGATAGCGACAACGATGTCGATCGCTGCAGCGTCGCTGTTTGGTCGCTGGAGAGCTGTCACACAGACCGCTCTCCAGCGATCAACTATGCCGAGGTCCCCTGGTAACCAGGGTAAACATCGGGTAACTAAGCGCAGGGCCGCGCTTAGTAACCCGATGTTTACCCTGGTTACCAGCGTACAATCTAAAAAAAACAAACAGCACATACTTACATTCACGTCCCCCTGCGTCCACTTCCTGACTGACTGAGCGCCGTACAGTGAGAGCAGAGCGGTGACGTCACCGCTGTGCTGCTTTCACTTTCACTTTGCGGCGCTGAGTCAGAGGAGGAAGCAGACTGCAGGGGACGCAATGTGAGTATGTGCTGTTTGTTTTTTTTACATTTTACGCTAGTAACCAGGGTAAACATCGGGTAACTAAGCGCGGCCCTGCGCTTAGTAACCCGATGTTTACCCTGGTTACCAGTGTAACACATCGCTGGTATCGTTGCTTTTGCTTTCAAACACAACGATACACAGCGATCGGACGACCAAATAAAGTTCTGGACTTTATTCAGCGACCAGCGACATCACAGCAGGATCCTGATCGCTGCTGCGTGTCAAACGAAACGATATCGCTAGCGAGGACGCTGCAACGTCACGGATTGCTAGCGATATCGTTATAATGTCGTTTCGTGTGAAGGTACCTTAAGAGCAGAAGATGCAGTTTTCCTTCTGTGTTGGTGGAGTAAACAGGAATTTCTCCATGATGTTACGCAGAGCTATATTCCTCATCAGTGCCGGCCGCTGCTGAAACTCTTCTCTGCATTCAGGACAGAAGTATTCTCCAGACCCGTCCTGTGTATCCAGTACATGATCTATACAGACCCGGCAGTAGTTGTGTCCACATCTCAGCATTACAGGATCTGTATAAGTGCTCAGACAGATGGAGCAGAGCAGCTCTTCTCTCAGATCAGCAGAAGCCATGGCTGACAGAGAAAGAGAGAAAGGAAACTGCAATTCTCTTCCAGTTAAAAGGGCGGGCTTTCTACTTTTGTACACATGGGAGGGCTGAGGAGCAGAAGGTCAGCTACTATTAACCTGTTAATGGACACTTGTGAAAATCACATCTTGTATCTGCTGTAAATTTCGTGTCTACATTGTGGTCCCATCTGAGGAGTGAGGTTATTACTTACAGTTAAGATTTTGAAAGTGAACCTCAGATTGAGCAGTAGAAAATAAGAGAAAAGCTAACATAAAATCACAGCTATGATGCCATATGCTTACTTTTACAAATGTGTATTGGGTGTGATGCAGTGACCCATGTTACAGCCAGGGGACACTGCATTTGCTCCTCAGGATACACATGGAGGCATATCTGTAATGGTGACAATGAAACAGTGTCCAGCATGATTGTAAATGGCCCGTATGTGTCGCAGAGGGAGTCTGCGCTGTAAGCCTGTAGTATTGTTGTTCTCGGACTTGTAGTCCCACAAGTATTTGTATAGTTAAAAGGGAGGCTTGCAGGGTTAGTCGGATAGCTGGGTGGGACTGACTAACCACACACACCTCCCAGCTATGGGGGTGGTTACAGCTACATAATGTGACCAGGGTTTGGTCACATGGTTCAGAGTGTATGGACCGGAATTGTCCGTGTGTAAAGTCCTGGATGGCCTGTGTGTTGGAATGTCCTGGAGTGGACTGGATTCCTCTAAGCACATGGTGAGGCAATAGACTGAATGGTCAGTGTGTTTGAATGTCCTGGAGTGGACTGGATTCCTGGAAGCACATGGTGAGACCATGGACTGATGGCCTATGTGTTGGAAGTGCCTGGGACTAGACTTCCTGAATAGCACACAGAGAGGCCGTATCTCCAGAGCCTGGAACGGCTACTGTGTTGGGGAAGCTACAGTTCCTTATGCAGGTCTGGACTATCTGAGATGCCCTGGTCATAAGGACGGTGACCCCAGGAAGGCAGCTTTCCCCTGGGAACCAGGACTGACAGGAGTCAGTGTGTGGAGCAGGAGCTCCTGTAAGGTAACTCCTCTTAGGCTTCTTTTTTGAAAGCTAAACATTCCCAGATCCTTTAACCGTTTCTCGTAGGACATAATTTGCTGTCTGCTCACCATCCTGGTAGCTCTTCTCTGAACTTCCTCCAGTTTTTCAATGTCTTTTTTAAAATGTCGTGCCCAGAACTGGACACAGTATTCCAGATGAGGTCTGACCAAAGAGGAGTAGAGAGGGATAATTAATTCACATGATCTAGACTCTGTGCTTCTCTTAATACATCCTGGAACTGTGCCTTTTTTCCTGCTGCATCACACTGTTTACTCATGTGCAGTCTGTGATGTATTAGTATACCCAAGTCTTTTTCACACGTGCTGTTGCTTAGTTCTATTCCTCCCAATCTATAGTTGTCATTTTTTTCTTTTTCTTGCACAGATGAAGAATTCTGTATTCTATTAGTTGCTGCCCATTGTTCAAGCTTATCTAGATCCTTCTGAATCCTTTCTCTGTCTTCTCTTGTGTTAACTATTCCTCCTAGCTTTGTATTGTCTGGAAATTTGATTAGTTTACCTTCAGTTCCTTTATCTAAATCATTTATAAAAATGTTGAACATGTTGAACAACACTGGGGCCAGGACAGATGTTGTGGATTCTGTTTTTGGGCTCCCTCTGGTGGTTACAGCTGGTACTGGGTGACTTTGGTGGGTTGCGGTCTCTGGTTTCCACCTGTCCATCAGAGGCTGGGTGTTTCCTATTTAACCTGGCTTTCCTGTCATTCCCTTGCCGGCTATCAATGTATCAGTGTGTCTCTGTTACCTTTGCTACCTGCTCCTAGGCCTTCAAGACAAGCTAAGTCTGGATTTCCCTGTTTCATGTTTGCTTTCATGTTTTTAGTCCAGCTTGCAGATATGTAATTCTCTGCTGCTGGTTGCTCTAGTGGGCTGAAATTACCACTCATGTACCATGAGTTGGCACATGAGTTCAAGTAATTTCAGGATGGTATTTTGTAGGGTTTTAAGCTGACCGCGCAGTTCACCTTTTGTATCCTCTGCTATCTAGCTTAAGCGGGCCTCATTTTGCTGAATCTGTTTTCATAACTACGTTTGTGCCTTCCTCTCATTTCACCGTCATTATATGTGGGGGGCTGCTATTTCTGTGGGAATATTTCTCTGGAGGCAAGATAGGTCTGTGATTCTTCTGATAGGGGTAGCTAGATCTCCGGGTGGCGCGAGACGTCTAGAGTCCCCCCAGGAACGTTCCCCGGCTGCTGTTAGTTGAGTGTTGAGGTTCAGGATCGCGGTCAGCTCAGGTTCCATCACCCTAGAGCTCGTCCTGTTTTTGCCCGTGTTATGTGTTTAATTCCCTGCCATTGGGAACATGACAGTATAGCCGGCCCACAAAGTGTTAATTGTTTGGGCTGAAGCAGGAGAAAAAGAAGTGTTGAAGGGAAATTTTTTTTTTTTTTCCCCTCAGTTTTGCTGCCTAGCCCTTAATTGCTGTCTAGCTGCTTCTTACCTCCTCTTAACCCTTGAATGGCTCTGACCTTAGCTGTTTAACATGGATGTCCAGAGTTTGGATTCCAGCCTGAATAATCTTGCTGCAAAAGTTCAAAACATACAGGATTTTGTTGTTCACACTCCTATGTCTGAACCTAGAATTCCTATTCCAGAGTTTTTTTCTGGAGATAGATCTACCTTCCTGAATTTCAGGAACAATTGCAAATTGTTTCTTTCTTTGAAATCTCGCTCCTCTGGAGACCCTGCTCAGCAGGTCAAGATTGTAATATCTTTCCTGCGGGGCGACCCTCAGAATTGGGCATTTGCATTGGCACCAGGGGATCCTGCATTGCTCAGTGTGGATGCGTTTTTTCTGGCACTGGGATTGCTCTATGAGGAACCTAACCTGGAGATTCAGGCTAAAAAGGCTTTATTAGCCCTCTCTCAGGGGCATGATGAAGCGGAAGTATATTGTCAAAAATTTCGGAAATGGTCGGTGCTTACTCAGTGGAATGAGTGCGCCCTGGCTGCAAACTTCAGAGATGGTCTTTCTGAGGCCATTAAGGATATTATGGTGGGGTTCCCTGCGCCTACAGGTCTGAATGAGTCTATGGCTATGGCCATTCAGATTGATCGGCGTTTACGGGAGCGCAAACCTGTGCACCAGTTGGCGGTGTCTTCTGAACAGGCACCTGAGACTATGCAATGTGATAGAATTCAGTCCAGAAGTGAACGGCAAAATTATAGGCGGAAAAATGGATTGTGTTTTTATTGTGGTGATTCAGCTCATGTTATATCAGCATGCTCTAAACGCACAAAAAAGGTTGATAAATCTTTTGCCATTAGTACTCTGCAGTCTAAGTTCATTTTGTCTGTAACTCTGATTTGTTCACTGTCATCCATTTCCGTCGATGCCTATGTGGATTCAGGCGCTGCCCTGAGTCTTATGGATTGGTCATTTGCCAAACGCTGCGGTTTTAGTCTGGAGCCTCTGGAAGTTCCTATTCCTTTGAAGGGAATTGACTCTACACCATTGGCTATGAATAAACCGCAGTACTGGACACAAGTGACCATGCGCATGACTCCCGTTCATCAGGAGGTGATTCGCTTCCTTGTACTGTATAATTTACATGATGTACTAGTGCTTGGTCTGCCATGGTTACAAACTCATAATCCAGTCCTGGATTGGAAAACAATGTCTGTGTTAAGCTGGGGATGTCAGGGGGTTCATGATGATGCACCTCTGATTTCAATCGCTTCATCTACTCCTTCTGAGGTCCCTGCGTTTTTGTCTGACTATCGGGATGTTTTTGAGGAGCCTAAGCTCAATTCGCTCCCTCCTCATAGGGATTGTGACTGTGCTATAGAATTAATTCCTGGCAGTAAGTTCCCTAAGGGTCATTTATTTAATCTGTCAGTGCCAGAGCATACTGCTATGCGGAATTATATTAAGGAGTCCTTGGAAAAGGGACATATTCGTCCATCTTCGTCCCCTCTGGGAGCAGGTTTTTTTTTCGTGGCAAAAAAAGATGGTTCCCTGAGGCCTTGTATAGATTATCGCCTTCTGAATAAGATTACAGTCAAATATCAGTATCCATTGCCATTATTGACTGATTTGTTTGCTCGCATTAAGGGGGCTAGGTGGTTCACTAAGATAGATCTTCGCGGTGCGTATAATCTTGTGCGGATAAAGCAGGGTGATGAGTGGAAAACCGCATTTAATACGCCTGAGGGCCATTTTGAGTATTTGGTAATGCCTTTTGGACTTTCTAATGCTCCTTCAGTCTTTCAGTCCTTTATGCACAATATTTTCCGTGAATATCTGGATAAGTTTATGATTGTGTATTTGGATGATATTTTGGTGTTTTCTGATGACTGGGAGTCTCATGTTCTACAGGTCAGGAAGGTGTTTCAAGTCCTGCAGGCCAATTCTCTGTTTGTGAAGGGCTCAAAATGTCTCTTCGGAGTCCAGAAGATTTCTTTTTTGGGGTACATTTTTTCTCCTTCTACTATTGAGATGGATCCCGTCAAGGTTCAGGCGATTTGTGACTGGACACAACCTACATCTGTTAAGAGTCTTCAGAAGTTCTTGGGTTTTGCTAATTTTTATCGTCGGTTCATTACTAATTTTTCCAGTGTTGTTAAACCTTTGACTGATTTGACTAAAAAGGGTGCTGATGTTGCTAATTGGTCTCCTACGGCTGTGGAGGCCTTTCAGGAACTTAAGCGCCGGTTTTCTTCTGCTCCTGTGTTATGTCAACCAGATGTTTCACTTCCTTTTCAGGTTGAGGTTGATGCTTCCGAGATTGGAGCGGGGGCGGTTTTGTCACAGAGAAGTTCCGATGGCTCGGTGATGAAGCCATGTGCGTTCTTTTCTAGAAAATTCTCGCCCGCCGAGCGCAATTATGATGTGGGTAATCGGGAGCTTTTGGCCATGAAGTGGGCATTTGAGGAGTGGCGTCATTGGCTTGAGGGTGCTAGACATCGTGTGGTGGTCTTGACTGATCACAAAAATCTGATTTACCTTGAGTCTGCCAGGCGCCTGAATCCTAGACAGGCTCGTTGGTCGTTGTTTTTTTCTCGTTTCAATTTTGTGGTTTCATACCTGCCAGGTTCAAAGAATGTGAAGGCAGATGCTCTTTCCAGGAGTTTTGTGCCTGACTCTCCTGGAGACTCTGGGCCTACTGGTATCCTTAGGGATGGGGTAATATTGTCCGCCGTCTCCCCAGACTTGCGACGTGCATTGCAGGAGTTTCAGGCGGATAAACCTGATCGTTGTCCACCAGAAAGACTGTTTGTTCCGGATGATTGGACCAGTAGAGTCATCTCCGAGGTCCATTCTTCTGTGTTGGCTGGTCATCCTGGAATATTTGGTACTAGAGACTTGGTGGCCAGGTCTTTTTGGTGGCCTTCCTTGTCAAGGGATGTGCGCACCTTTGTGCAGTCTTGTGAAGTGTGTGCTCGGGCTAAGCCTTGCTGTTCTCGGGCCAGTGGGTTGTTGTTATCCTTGCCTATCCCGAAGAGGCCTTGGACGCACATTTCCATGGATTTTATTTCAGATCTTCCTGTCTCACAGAAAATGTCCGTTATCTGGGTTGTGTGTGACCGCTTTTCTAAGATGGTTCATTTGGTACCCTTGCCTAAGTTGCCTTCCTCCTCTGAGTTGGTCCCTTTATTTTTTCAGAACGTGGTTCGTTTGCATGGGATTCCGGAGAATATCGTTTCTGACAGGGGATCCCAGTTTGTGTCTAGATTTTGGTGGACGTTTTGTGCTAAGATGGGCATTGATTTGTCTTTCTCGTCTGCATTCCATCCTCAGACGAATGGCCAGACGGAGCGAACTAATCAGACCTTGGAAACTTATTTAAGGTGTTTTGTTTCTGCTGATCAAGATGACTGGGTTGCCTTTTTGACACTGGCCGAATTTGCCCTTAATAATCGGGCTAGTTCTGCTACTTTGGTTTCTCCTTTCTTTTGTAGGTTTCATCCTCGTTTTTCCTCTGGTCAGGTGGAGCCTTCGGATTGTCCTGGAGTGGACGTGGTGGTGGACAGGCTACATCAGATTTGGAATCAGGTGGTGGACAATTTGAAGTTGTCTCAGGAGAAGACTCAGCAGTTTGCTAATCGCCGTCGCCGCGTGGGTCCCCGACTTCTTGTTGGGGACTTGGTGTGGTTGTCTTCTCGTTTTGTCCCTATGAAGGTCTCTTCTCCTAAGTTCAAGCCTCGGTTCATCGGTCCTTATAAGATCTTGGAGATTCTTAACCCTGTATCTTTTCGTTTGGATCTCCCAGCATCGTTTGCTATTCATAATGTGTTCCATCGGTCGTTATTGCGGAGGTATGAGGTGCCCGTTGTTCCTTCGGTTGAGCCTCCTGCTCCGGTGCTGGTGGAGGGAGAATTGGAGTATGTTGTTGAGAAGATCTTGGATTCTCGTGTTTCCAGACGTAAACTCCAGTATTTGGTTCAGTGGAAGGGTTATGGTCAGGAGGATAATTCCTGGGTGGTCGCCTCTGATGTTCATGCGACTGATTTGGTCCGCGCCTTCCATAGAGCTCATCCTGATCGCCCTGGGGGTTCTCGTGAGGGTTCGGTGACCCCTCCTCAAGGGGGGGGTACTGTTGTGGATTCTGTTTTTGGGCTCCCTCTGGTGGTTACAGCTGGTACTGGGTGACTTTGGTGGGTTGCGGTCTCTGGTTTCCACCTGTCCATCAGAGGCTGGGTGTTTCCTATTTAACCTGGCTTTCCTGTCATTCCCTTGCCGGCTATCAATGTATCAGTGTGTCTCTGTTACCTTTGCTACCTGCTCCTAGGCCTTCAAGACAAGCTAAGTCTGGATTTCCCTGTTTCATGTTTGCTTTCATGTTTTTAGTCCAGCTTGCAGATATGTAATTCTCTGCTGCTGGTTGCTCTAGTGGGCTGAAATTACCACTCATGTACCATGAGTTGGCACATGAGTTCAAGTAATTTCAGGATGGTATTTTGTAGGGTTTTAAGCTGACCGCGCAGTTCACCTTTTGTATCCTCTGCTATCTAGCTTAAGCGGGCCTCATTTTGCTGAATCTGTTTTCATAACTACGTTTGTGCCTTCCTCTCATTTCACCGTCATTATATGTGGGGGGCTGCTATTTCTGTGGGAATATTTCTCTGGAGGCAAGATAGGTCTGTGATTCTTCTGATAGGGGTAGCTAGATCTCCGGCTGGCGCGAGACGTCTAGAGTCCCCCCAGGAACGTTCCCCGGCTGCTGTTAGTTGAGTGTTGAGGTTCAGGATCGCGGTCAGCTCAGGTTCCATCACCCTAGAGCTCGTCCTGTTTTTGCCCGTGTTATGTGTTTAATTCCCTGCCATTGGGAACATGACAGACAGAGCCTTGTGGTAGCCCACTTGAAACACTTTTCCACTTGAATGTGCAATAATTTATTACCACTTTTTGAATACGCTCACTGAGCCAGTTATGAATCCACATGTCACGGGTGTGTCAGGTGTGACAGACAGTTGTTCTGGATCTAGCTGTAGAAGGACTTTGCGATTAACTCAAGTACCCTCTTGATTTTTGCATCTCTGCTATGGAGCGATATCCTCCCTCTAGAACCCAACAGTTACCTCCACCTTCTGCTGCTAATTACACACCTGTGCGGTAGGTTTAAATATATTCAATTGTTGCAGCATGGTGCTGGCATTAGCTCTTGTCTCTGTCTAGCTGGAAGTACTAAGTCGGTTAGTTCCTTCTCAGAGGAATCTTCGTGGATTGCTGGCGTAACATCTTGGTTGTTTTCTCAAGCTAAGTGTTCCCTTCATTCGTCTATACTCTCTGTCTTTAGTTGTAGTGGAGACTGACTAGTGTCACCTCATCTCCTCCCTAACCAGGGCCTATCGCTAGGGTCAGGCAGGGATTAGGTTCCTGCTCGGTGATAGGTGCAGAACCTATATAGGGACGGGTAGGGCAGACAGGGTGATCTTAGAGCTGTCTAGGGGTTTCCACTCCCGTTACCTAGTGTTTGGACTCCCCCTCCCTGTTGCTGTGCACTTACTTACCCTTCACCCAGCGTGACATTACCACCAGCCATACACTTTTGTAAAAGAAAAAAGAAACCTGATACTTCATGGATCCCGATTGATGTTCAGCAGCGACTGCAGACTCAACCTGTGGAAGACTCTGCTGGTAGAACCCAAAATTGCCATCCCGGACAGGTTTTCAGGAGGTAAGGACAGTTTTTTCTATTTATAGAAGCTTGTAAACTGTATTTTAAACTTTGTCCTTAGTCCTCTGGGAATGAGGAGCAACGAGTGGGAATTGTGATTTAATTGTTGCAAGGGGTCCTGGGCTTATTCTTTGCCACAGGGTTCTGTTTGTCTCCAGTCCTTAGAATAGTTTTTCAGGGCTTTAGCCCTTATCTATGATGATAGATAAGGTACCTTCACACGAAACGACTTTACAACGAGAACGACAACGATCCGTGACGTTGCAGCGTCCTGGATAGCGATATCGTTGTGTTTGACACGCAGCAGCGATCTGGATCCTGCTGTGATATCGCTGGTCGTTGATTAAAGTTCAGAACTTTCTTTGGTCATCAGATCGGCGTGTATCGTCGTGTTTGACAGCAAAAGCAACGATGCCAGCAATGTTAAACATGGAGCTAATGACCTGTGAGAACGATAAGTGCGTCACCGCTACGTCACAGGATCGCTCCTGCGTTGTTCTGGAGCTGCTGTGTTTGACATCTCTACAGCGATGTAAACAGCGACGCTGCAGCGATCGGATCGTTGTCGTTCTCGTTGTAAAGTCGTTTCGTGCGAAGGTACCTTAACAGTATTTCCTTGGCTGAATCCAGGCTCCATCGCCTTCAGCAAGAGAATCGTACAGTGGACACTTATAGCTCTGAATTCTACTGGTGGGCAACTGATACCAAATGAAATGACCCGGCTCTTAGAAGCCAATTTTGTCAAGGTCTTACTGAAAGGTTAAAAGATGATTTGGTAGTGTATGAAACTCTTGAGTCATTGGATGCTGCCATGTCATTGGCTACCTTCTCCTGAGCCCTCTTTCCGGGACAATACCCCTGTGTCGGGAGGGGGGGGGGAGGAACGGTCTAGGGGTGAACCTATACTTGTGGAGTTAGAATATCCCATGCTGTTAGGAGGTGCTTCTGCGTCTTATGTCTCTCCCGATATTTGTAAGAAAAAGGGCATGGTTTTTTTGTGGAAGGAAGGATCATTTTATTGGGGCCTGGCATTTGATTCCTAAACAAAAAGAGAGTTGATTAACCTTTGGGAGCCAGGAGTTTCATAATCCAGGGGTATGTTCGTCTTCAACCTGCAATTCTTAGTTTGTCTTGACAGCAGAGGTGGTGCTACAGAGCAGGAATGAGTACTCCCATCAGCCGCTCCAGCTCTCGCTGTTATTAGAGGCAGCAGGTGTAGGCTGAGGAGAGTTATCACTTGAATATAACTCTCATCATTCTCCCTTGCTTGCACTGATCGCCAGCAGAGCAGGGGAGAATGATGAGAATGGCCTTCAGCATCTGACGCCAGGGAATAGCACTAACTATACCGCTGCTTTCTAGGCGCCGGTACGTGTCACACAGATGACATCCCAGTGTGTCATCCATGTGCACGTGTGCAGGACGTTTTGCGGCCCGTGCTGCCAATAAAAAATGGGCATATCAGTCTGTTTTGCCCACAGGCACACGGTCCGTTGAAATATACTGACATGTGCACAGAACCATTCACTTGAAAACTGTCACCACACGTACTGGGCACACTGACGTGTGAAAAAGGCCTTACAATCTATATTAGGCTACGTTCCCATGCAGAGCTTTTGTTGAATTTTTTGCATTGCAGAATTTCTGCACTTAGTGTAAGTTCACACGGGGCGTTTTTGCTGCTTTTTTTTTCTGCAGCAAAACCTGATCTTCTTGGCAGGAAAGAAGCTGCGTCAAAAACGCAGGTTTAGGTGCGTTTTGGTGCGTTTTTTTGTTGCATATTTGGTGCTTTTTTTGTCCAGGCTAATGTCCTTGGATTTTCAGCAGCAAAAACGCAGCAAATAATGATACCTGCGTTTTTGCTGCTTTTTTTTCAACACCCATTCAAGTCAATGGGTGAAAAAACACAGCAAAAACGCTGAAAGAAGTGACATGCTCTATGTAAAAAAAACGCAGCAAAGCACAAAATACTGATCGAACAAAAAACCAATGTGTGTGCATGAGATTTCTGAAATCGCATAGGCTTTGCTGGAACTGTAAAAAGCAGCTGAAAATTAGCATAAAAAAGCAGCAAAAATACGCAGCAAAAATGTCCTGTGTGAACTTACCTTTATTATGTCAATCTCTGACAGGAGCAGTGGCGTATCTAGGGGGGGCAGCCGGGGCATTTGCCCCGGGCGCAGCTGGCAGGGGGGGCGCAGTCGGGCCTCCTAATGTGGCGGTCCGCAGTGTCTCCCCCGGAGGCAGCATTCTGCTGCCCCCCGGTCTGGGAGTCAGCTGTTCTCTGTGCCGACTGTCAAGCTGACAGCCGGCACAGAGAAGCTGCAGAGCGCCGGCCCCCAACGTGTGCAGAGGGGGAGGGGAGCCCCTGCAGAGTGGCTGCGGCAGGCAGGGAGAAATCCCCGCAGCTCCACTGCCCAGCCGCACGATCTGTCTTCTTCCTGCTTCCTCTCACACAGACGTTCCGCTGGATGACGGCCGGCTGTGTCAGAGGAAGGCGATGGAGATGCTGCGGCAGAGCGCGAGGAGAGGTGAGAGGTGCGTGTGTGTGTGTGTGTGTGTGTGTGTAGGTATGTATGTATGTGTGTGTGTGTGTATGTGTGTGGGGTTTATAGACATAAGATACAGGAGGCCTCCATGGGCGCCATAGCCGGACGGTTGGGCATCCTTATCCTTTATGCTCCATGATCATAGATAAGTGGCATCGAGATGGCGGCGTCTCTGCTCTGTGAGGTCATTGGCGCTCTGTGGCTGACGTGGAGGAATTGTCCCACAATGTGGCACCGAAGGAGCAAACTGGAACTAAGTGCAGCTCCATGAATCCAGGGGACTATGGAATAGCAGCAGGGCCCCATGGAAGTGTATACATGGCGCAATGTCTCTGTATACGGGGCTGCGGTTTGTGCTCACAGCCTGAGATACCGCACGATATGATTGTCCCGTGCTGACTTTCGCTGTAATCTCCCGGCGAAGGACTGAGGCGATTCAGGACCTGAGAGCGGAGCTGTCAATCACACATCAATCACACATCAATCACACATCAATCACACATGAGACGGCTCGGAGCGCCCGGCGTCAGGAGCTTTCTGGCTTATACTGTAACATTCCCATAGGCGACCAGTCGTCAGCCGGAGGCCAAAAGTGCGTTCTCCCAGCTTCCATCTGACCCGTGTGCGTTTCCACATCTGTACAGAAAAGCGCTGCATGTGGCAGCATGGACACAATGCGATGTGCTCCAAGCCGTCCACCTCCGCCCAGCACAGAATCAGTCATTTCTACAGACAAAATACAACTCAGAAATGTCATAGCTGATTCTTTTAAAATAGTGCGGTGGTTTTCCTGCAGTTATGCAAAATCATAAGATATCAAGATACCACCAGGACTCCAAACAAACGATAAAAGCCGCTCTGCTTACTAACAAATGCTTGGCAGACTCAGCTCTGCTACATCTGCATCCTTTCCAGGCTTCCAGCAGAAACAGTGACACATTGTATAACACTACAACACTCAGCTCTGCTACATCTGTATGTTTTTGTTTCCTGCAGAATCGGATACATTGTATACAACTGTAACGAAGGGGATATAATTCCTCCAGTAAACGAGAAACACTGTAGCCGGAGCCGCAGCAACAATCTCCACATGTTCTGATGTAAATATATGCACGGAGCTGTCGCCTGGTGATGGCCGCCGGCCAGGGTCTGCGGACTCAGGTTACCGAAAGGAAGAAATAATTATCAGTGATTGATCGATCAGGGAATCAGCCGATTCATTGTCTTATATGATACAGATCGGATGTAAACCAGATCTTTCTGGTCCTGTGACAACCCGCAGACAAAGTCAGCTCTGCTAATACCAGACTGCAACTACATCTCATACTCCAGTTACATCCAGAGCTGCATTCACAGTTCTGGTTGCTGCTTGCAGTTGTTAGATGGTGTATGTGTGTGTGTATGTGTGTGTGTATGTGTGTGTGTATGTATGTGAATGTGTGTATGTATGTGAATGTGTGTATGTGAATGTGTGTATGTGCGGCTCAGTATTGGGTGTGTGTGTATCGCGCTGCAGGGGAACGTGCAGAGAAGTGAATACTGTGTGTGGGGGGGGGAGGAGAGGGTAATGATGGGGCTGACTGGGAGCATATGTCCTTGGGGGGGGGGGCGCCAAAATGAATTCTTGCCCCGGGTGCCGGAAACCCTAGATACACCTCTGGACAGCAGCCTTTAACATGATTGCGCTGGAAGCGTATCACTAGCTTTGCCCATCAGTGCCCCTATCACCCATCGGGTCGCCGATGGGTTGGGCATGATAACCCGGGGTCTACAGGAGATGAGTAAGTCTGCTACACATAGCAGGGCTGAAGTCCTGCTATGTGTAGCACAAGTAATCAGAAGATCATAGCTTCAAGTCTCCTAAGCAGACTATTGAAGAAAGTAAAAAGTGTAAAAAAAAATTTAAAAATATAACAAAAATGTAAAAAATATAAAAGTTCAAATCACTCCACTTTTGCTGCATTCAAAATAAAAATAAAACATATTTGATATCGCTGTGTTCAAAAACGCCCACTCTATCAAAATATGAAAATTAATTAATCCAATTGGTAAACTGCGTAAAGAGAAAAAAAATCAGAACGCCAGAATTACGTTTTTTTGGTCTCTGCAACATTGCAATAAAATGCTTTACCTGGTGATCAAAACATAAGCCCTCACCCAGCATCAGATCCCGAAAAGTGGAGATGCTATGAGTCTCTTAATATGGTGCCATTTTCTTTTTTTTAAAGAAACTTTGAATTTTTTTTCACCACTTAAATAAAAAAAACCTAGATATGTTTGGTGTCTGCAAACTTCTAATGACCAGGAGAATGGCAGGTCAGTTTTAGGCTATGTCTCCACTGTCCGGAGACGCGGCGCCATCGCCGCAGCGGCGAAGCCGCTCGGCGCTAAGCCCCGCCCCCTTAATGGGACGCGATGATGCCGGATGTGTACAGTACACATCCGGGATCATCGCACCCCTCGCCATAGGGCCCTGTGATATACCTTGCGGGGACGCTGCGTCCCCGCAAGGTGTACGGACATGCTGCGTTCTGAAAAGACGCGCAGCATGTCCGGAGTCGCAGGGCCCCCGCGTGCGGGTTTCCACGCATAGTGGAGACGGGATTTCCTAAAATCCCCTCCACTATGCTGGAACATCTGGACGCTGCTTGTTTGACGCTGCAGCGTCAAACAAGCAGCGTTTACTGACCGTGGAAACACAGCCTTAGCATTTAGTGAACCTGGGAAAAAAGAAAGCAATTATAGAATTGAACTTCTTTTGCAATTTCACCGCTCTTGGAATTTTTTCCCGTTTTCCAGTACATTATATGGCAAAACCAATGGTGTCAATCAAAAGTACAACTCGTTTCGACAAAAAATACAAGCCCTCAAATGGCCATTATAATAGAAAAATAAAAAAGTTATGGCTCTGCAAAGAAGGGAAGGGGAAAAACAAAAAACAAACAAACAAAAAAAAAACAGAAAATGGCCTGAGGGTGAATGGGGTTAACATGGGTTTATCGACTCTGCATTTTCTGTCTCTTGTCGGTATGTGATGAGTTAAATAAAGCTGCTTTGTTTTCTATTCTTCCTGTTTGTTTTGCTTTGACAAAACATAATTAATAGTACTAGGTGCGGATTATGCACGTTTTTGATGCGTTTCCGCTGCGCAAATACACTAAAAACGAATTTACACGCATGTAAGTTTATGCTGAGTAAAATAAAAGCACAGCAGGCAGGATATTTCTATAAATCCCATCCACTTTGCTAGCACTGGAATGGAATGTTCACACGTGGCGATTATGCGTTTTAATTTTATGCAAATTTTCAGCTGCCTTTTACAATACCATCAAAGTCTATGAGATTTCAGAACACTCATGCACATGTGAGCAGGTTGCGGGATGCAGTGACGGACAGGAGGCAGAGCAAGGGTTAACAATTTTAATTAACAGTGGAATACTCCACACAGGGAGGTAACAGTAGTAGTAGTAGTAGCAGTACAATTGGCAAAGGATATTCAGAGTTAAAGGGAATCTGTCACCCCATTTTTGGCCTATAAGCTGGTCCGATGGGCATCGCGGTCCAGGTCCAGTGCCTCCCATCTTCATGCAATGACGTCCTCTTCCTTGCTTCCTGTCGCAGCTCCTGCGCAGGCGTACTTTGCCCTGTTGAGGGCAGCGTAAAGTACTGCAGTGCGCAGGCGCCAGGAAAGGTCCGAGAAGCCCAGCGCCTGCGCACTGCAGTACTTCGATCTGCCCTCAACAGGCAGATAAAGTACGCCTGCACAGGAGCCGCTACAGGAAGCAAAGAAGAGGACGTCATCGCATGAAGATGGGAGGTGCTGGACTCGGACCGGGATGCCCATCGGACCGGACCACATTGGGACTGCCCCAGGGTTAGAATAATCTAACTTGTTTTTCTTATCTTTAAGGTTCCATCGGGGGGGGGGGCTTATCTACAGCATTACAGAATGCTGTAGACAAGCTCCTGATGGCAGTGGCCACAGCTTATAGGCCAAAAATGGGGTGGCAGATTCCCTTTCAAGAACAAAGGATCGAGTAAAGGCAGTTCTCTTGAATCTGGCTAGAAAGTCAGTAGTTCCTCAGACTATGAAGTCAATAGTGCCGACAATGGCTGGCACGGTGTCTTTTCCCTTGGGATCCTGTAGACAACAATGTCCCGTCTTCTGGCAGCAGTGGTCGGTCTCTGGTACCTTCCGCTGAGCCCCTAGTCCATATGCTGCAGTAGCTGACAAGGATGGGGGCCACAGTCCCGTACGAGCCCAATGTGGCTCGGCAAATATAAACTGACAAAATCAGGGCGCTAGTGTCTGTCCCGTACCCGGTCACTCTTATGTGGCACGTACACTGTACTCACGGACACAGAGCGTATGGCATCTTACTCTCTGGTAGTCATCGGGCACACACTTCACATCTTTCTCTCTCTCTGGTACCCACTGTTGGTGGAGGGAGGCTGGCCTACGCGATGCTGGTGTTCCTAGGATGGAGCACTCCTCTCTCTGAACTGCTGAAGAACGCCCGGCTTCTCTTTCTCTGCAGTGTTTCCTTTGCAGACGACTGTGGCTGCCGCAGCGCCGGTACTCGGGGAACGGAGAGCGCCGCTCACCTCACTGCACGCTGCCCCGGGACCTGTCCTGAGTTACATCCTGTATTATACTCCAAAGCTGCACTCACTATTCTGCTGATGCAGTCACTGTGTACATACATTACATTACTGATCCTGAGTTACATTCTGTATTATACTCCAGAGCTGCACTCACTATTCTGCTGGTGCAGTCACTGTGTACATACATTACATTACTGATCCTGAGTTACATCCTGTATTTATACCCCAGAGCAGCACTCACTATTCTGCTGGTACAGTCACTGTGTACATACATTACATTACTGATCCTGAGTTACATTCTGTATTATACTCCAGAGCTGCACTCACTATTCTGCTGGTGCAGTCACTGTGTACATACATTACATTACTGATCCTGAGTTACATCCTGTATTATACTCCAGAGCTGCACTCACTATTCTGCTGGTGCAGTCACTGTGTACATACATTACATTACTGATCCTGAGTTACATCCTGTAGATCTTTTATTATAAAAATGAAAAACATAACAACAATAATAGCAGAAAACATAACAAAAATATTAGCCAGAAAATAATCAGTATACTGAACACTGGTCCAGCCGCTCATTCTCTCCTCTCACACATGTTATACAGTATATACAGAACAATAACTTCAGGTCCGGTCACCAAACAAAATAATAATAACAAATAAAATAAACAATGGAAAACAAAGACTATATACATGAACTTTTTTTTTTTTTTTTTTTTTTTTTTTTAGTTTTAAATAAAATAACTACAAATTAAACAAATATATACAATACTACAAGCTATCCTCCATTCCCAACCCCCCGCACTGACCTGAGAGCTGGTCCTGCGTCTCATGCCTCAGTCCATGTCCAACGTCCATAGGCCAGATCAGGCAGTGCTAGTTTTTCCCCCAAACAACCCGGTGTCCCATAGTCCCACAAGATAATCCCACCTCCCCCCTTTTCCCACCACCCAACCTAACACCTACACCCAAATCTATATCCCCATATACAATATATACATTATATACAGCAGCACACACCACAATAATTACAAAACACGAAGCCCAAGTTCGGCGCCTGCAGCCCTACATCACTGTATAATGATCAAACAAAACAAAAATCTACAGTGTCAGCAACAGCCCACCACCAGGAAAGGAGATGACCAGACTAGGGCACACTAAAAGAAAAGCCCCTCCAGAGGAGCGCGGCCCTCCGTGCGCCCAGTCTCCCATACTCCAGAGAGCGCACCTTCACCAGGTCACCGAGTATGGTCCTAAACACATCGTCCACTGGGAGGATTTTTCGTTGCGTCGATACTAAGCACCGTGCGTTCCACGTGTGATACCTAACCACTGCGCTAACTAGAAATAAGGTGCAGCGGTCCCGACCACCCAGGTCTCCGAATGCTCCATAGGCCCATTCCGCATAGGTGAGACCGGCCAGCCGAGACCAGCCAATGAAGGCGCCCACCCTGTTGTACACCTCTGTGTTGAAGGGACAATGAAGCAGGAAGTGGTCCATGCTTTCCAGCAAGGTACCACAATGCTCCCGAGGACAATTCCTGTCCTCAGAGCTCCTACACTTCAGATTGTCCCTCACACACAGTTTCCCATGGAAGCAGCGCCAAGCCAAGTCCCAAAACTTCGAGGGGATCCTGATAGAATTCAAAAGATGCAAACCCACCCCAAGATCCCGACTTGGGCAGTCCCTGACCGCCAGAGGCCTCTGGAAATGGGTCAACAGAACCCTACTGTCAAGTAGTTTCCTTGGCAGAGTCCTGATCTCCCACATTCCCAGACCCCACCGACGAATTACCTTCAGAACCAAGGTAGCGTAAGCCGGAAGATGTCCATGCGGTGTGCGAAGATCCTTCACTTGCTCTCCTGTCTCCCATTCCTGGAAGAAAGGCTGAAACCATCCCCTACAGGAGAATACCCACGGAGGAGCCCTCTCTTTCCAGAGGTTTGCGATATTGATCTTAATGAAGGTATCCACAAGGAATACCACAGGGTTGACCATACCCAACCCTCCTAGTCTCCTCGTACGGTAAGTAACCTCCCTCTTGACCAGGTTCAGTCTATTCCCCCATAACAGTTGGAAGAACAAACTGTAGACCCGAGTCCAGAGAGATTCCGGCAAGATGCGCACACTGCCCAGATAAATCAGTAAAGGGAGCAGGTAAGTTTTGCTCAGGTTTACCCTTTCCCTTAGGGTCAAAGACCAACCCTTCCATTGGTTCACCTTCTGAGTGGCGATCTCTAGCCTGCTGTCCCAATTTTGTTTGGGGTAATCCCCCTGGCCAAATTCGATGCCAAGGACTTTTGCAGAGACTTTGGGTCCTGGAAGGGTGTCCGGGAGATCAAAACCAGGATCTCCTCCTCCCAGCCAGAGACTCTCACACTTATCCCGGTTGATCTTGGACCCGGATGCCTCCGAGTAGCGATCTACCTCTGACATCAGCCACCCTGCCTCCTCGTGAGAGGAAGCAAACACAGTGACATCATCGGCATACGCCACCACCCTCAGAGTGGCTTCCGGTGCTGCCTGATCCATCCCGATCCCGGCCAACGGTCCACGCTCCACCCTCCTAAGAAGAGGGTCAATCGCAAACACGTACAGCAGCGGTCTCAAGGGACAACCCTGGCGAACACAGGACCCAACCTCAAAAGAGCTACCAATCCAACCATTCACAAGCGGGAAACTCTCTGCCCCACTGTACAAGGTCTTAAGCCAATCAACAAACCCCCCCGGCAGGCCATATCTCAGAAGGACGGACCAGAGGTACTCGTGATTAACCCGATCAAACGCTTTTGCCTGGTCCAGTGACAGCATGTACCCCTTCCAGTGACCAGCCCTACCCTGCTCCACTGCCTCTCGGACACAGAGCACAGCACTAAATGTGCTGCGGCCTGGAACAGAGCAATGCTGGGCCCCCGAAAGGAGTCGGGGTGCAAATTTCACCAGCCGATTAAACAGCACCTTTGCTAGAACCTTCCTGTCTGCATTGAGAAGCGCTATGGGACGCCAATTCTCAATGCAAGACGGGTCCTTACCCTTTGACAAGATGATCAGAGCAGACCTCCTCATTGACTTCGGCAGAGTGCCCGAGGAAAGACACTCATTGAATACCTCAGTCAAGAGGGGAACCAAAACGTCCTTAAAGGTCTTATAGAATTCAGATGTTAAGCCATCTGGACCAGGCGATTTTTTGGGAGCAAGCCCTTCAATCGCCAACTGAACTTCCTCTTCCCTGATCATTTCTGTCAAAACGTCAAGAGAGGGGTCTACCCCTGGTTCGGGGACAGCTTCTGCCAGGAAAGCCGACATCTCATCCCAATCAAGATCCCTCTTCCCCAAGAGGTGCGAGTAGAAGGATCTGACAACCTCCAGGATCCCTGATCTGGATCGCCTCAGGGACCCCGTAGTGTCGACCAGTCCTGTAACCACTTTACTATTCACTGACATCTTGCAGTTTCTGTAAGGGTCGGGCGAGCGGTACTTCCCGTAATCCCTCTCAAAAACCAAAGATGCGTGTCTATCGTACTGACACCTCATAAGCAAAGATTTCACTCTGGAGATCTCCTCGCGGCTACCTCCAGTTGAGACAAGATGCTCGAGTTTCCTCCTCAGACCCTGATACAGGCGGTACCTGCTCAGACTCCTGAGGCTCGAGAGCTGGCGGAAGAATCTCGCCACCCTTTCCTTGAACATCTCCCACCACTCTGACCTACTACTACAAAGATCCAGTAAGGGTACCTGGCTCTGAAGAAAATCCTCAAAGGACTGTCTTATCTCCGCTTCTTCCAAGAGAGACGAATTGAGCCTCCAAAAGCCTCTTCCCATCCGGAGGGTCTCTGTAACATTCAGAGAAAACAAAATTAAACAGTGGTCGGAGAACTCCACCTCAACAACAGACACTGCTGAAGAGACAGCTTCCTCCTTTAAATAAAACCTATCTATTCTGGACCTACAGTTACCTCTATGATAGGTGAACCCCTCGTGGCCTGGGGTGTGCCGAATGTGGACATCCACCAGGCGAGCCTCACTAGCTATACTATTAAGGGCGACGCTATCATAAGTCAGCTTGTCTCTGGAACCTCCTCTATCTCGGGGCCTCGTGACAGCATTGAAGTCCCCTCCAAAGACAACCTGCCGACTTGTAAAAAGGTAGGGCTTGATCCTCATAAAGAGACACTTCCGGTCCCACTTAGATTGGGGACCATAGATGTTAATGAGCCGGAGCTCTTGTCCCTTCATGAGGACATCTAAGATCAGGCACCTCCCCATTTCTAACTCAATAACCCGTCGGCATTCCACCGGTGCGGTAAAAAGGACCGCCACTCCGCTATACGGCTCGGCCGCAAGAGACCAATAGGAGGGCCCGAGTCTCCACTCCCTCTTAGCTTTAAACACATCTGCCATGTTTGGCAGCCTGGTCTCTTGCAAAAAGAAAATGTCAGCTTCAACCCGGCTGAGAAAATCAAAGGCCGCAAATCTAGCTGTATTTGACTTTATGCTGGCGACATTAATGGACGCCAGCGTCAACGGAGTGGGTTCCGCCATCATTGGTGATTGAGTTAGATGGCTTTCTTTTTCCCACTCCCCTTATCCTCTGCCTCAGAGGAGGAATCCTTCCCCCTCTTTAATGACATGGAGGTATCCATTTCCACGCGTTTTTTATTTTTTTCGTCCTCGTCTCCGGACTCTGGGCCAGTCCCTCCCTCCAAGGATCTTACGTTCCCAGAAGGAGGAGACTCGGCGCCCCCTGTGAGCCCCGCCGAAGCCAGAACCTCACCCTCAGCTTCCTCCTCAGAGGAAGAGATGTTTTCAAGGGCTTGGAACCGGTTAGAAAGACCAACCAGAGGGGAGTCGGTTTTTCCTTCCTTAGGTACCTTGGTCAGAGTGAGAAAAGATTTTTTATCTCCCTTCTTTCTCTTCTTTTTGGTGCCGAGCTTACGCTTGTCCTCTAGCCACTGCCTATTATCCTCATCCATACTTTCATAATGGGAGGACTCTGAGGCAGTGGCACTCTCCTCCCTGTGGATCCTCCTGACCTCCTCATCCAACTCATCATCCCTTGGGGCCTCAGCAGCAAGACTGGCATCCAGGACAGGGGCCGCTGTTGTGAATCTGCTTTTGGGCTCCTTCTGGTGGTGGCTAGTGGTACTGGTGACTCGGGTGTGTTTTCTTTCTCAGTTCACCTGTTTTCATCAGTAGTGGGGAGTTCCTATTTATTCCTGCTCTTCAGTCATTGCCTTGCCGGCCATCAATGTAACCAGAGCCTTTCTGTTGCATGTTCCTGCTCCTAGACTACTGATCAGCTAAGTTGGACTCTTAGTCCTAAGTTTGTTTGCATTTTTTGTTCCAGTTTTTGTTCCAGAACCATGACCGAATGGCCGGCCGCGTGTTAAAACTGTTGGCAGAAGAAAGGAGAGAAAAAGAAGTCTGCAAATTTTTTATTTTTTCCTTGGTGCTTGCTCTATAGTTGAATCAGTTGCATTTCAGCTCTAATTGCAGTCTTTGTCTCCCTCTCCTTCTAACCCTTGAATGGCTCTGATCTCACCTGCTTAAAATGGATCCTCAGAGTTTGGCTATAGGTTTGAATAATCTTGCCACAAAAGTTCAAGATTTACAGGATTTTGTTATACATGCTCTTATATCTGAACCTAGAATTCCTATACCAGAATTTTTCTCCAGAGATAGATCTCGTTTTTTGAATTTCAAATATAATTGTAAATTATTTCTTTCTCTGAGACCTCGCTCCGCTGGAGATCCCGCACAGCAGGTTAAGATTGTAATTTCCTTGCTGCGAGGTGACCCTCAAGATTGGGCTTTTGCATTGGCACCAGGGGATCCTGCGTTGCTCAATGTGGATGCGTTTTTTCTGGCTTTGGGGTTGCTTTATGAGGAACCTAATTTAGAGATTCAGGCTGAAAAGGCCTTGATGGCCCTGTCTCAAGGGCAAGATGAAGCTGAAATATACTGCCAAAAATTTCGTAAATGGTCTGTGCTTACTCAGTGGAATGAGTGCGCTTTGGCGGCAAATTTCAGAGAGGGTCTCTCTGATGCCATTAAGGATGTTATGGTGGGGTTCCCTGCGCCTACAGGTCTGAATGAGTCCATGACAATGGCTATTCCGATTGATCGGCGTTTGCGGGAGCGTAAACCTGTGCACCATTTGGCGGTGTCTTCTGAGAAGGCGCCAGAGAATATGCAATGTGATAGAATTCTGTCCAGAAGCGAACGGCAGAATTTTAGGCGAAAAAATGGGTTGTGCTTCTATTGTGGTGATTCAACTCATGTTATATCAGCATGCTCTAGACGCACAAAGAAGGTTGATAAGTCTGTTTCAATTGGCACTTTACAGTCTAAGTTTATTCTATCTGTGACCTTGATTTGTTCATTATCGTCAATTACCGCGGACGCCTATGTCGACTCTGGCGCCGCTTTGAGTCTTATGGATTGGTCCTTTGCCAGGCGCTGTGGGTTTAATGTAGAGCCTCTGGATGTCCCTATACCTCTGAAGGGTATTGATTCTACGCCATTGGCTAGTAATAAACCACAATACTGGACACAAGTGACTATGCGTATGACTCCAGACCATCAGGAGGTGATTCGCTTCCTTGTGTTGTACAATCTACATGATGTTTTGGTGCTCGGATTGCCATGGTTACAATCTCATAATCCAGTCCTTGACTGGAAAGCAATGTCTGTGTTAAGCTGGGGATGTCAGGGGGCTCATGGGGACGTACCTTTGGTTTCCATTTCATCATCTATTCCCTCTGAGATTCCGGCATTTTTGTCTGATTATCGTGATGTTTTTGAGGAGCCTAAGCTTGGTTCACTCCCTCCTCACAGAGATTGCGATTGTACCATAGATCTGATTCCAGGCAGTAAATTTCCAAAGGGTCGTTTGTTTAATTTATCCGTACCTGAACATGTTGCTATGCGAGAGTATATTAAGGAGTCCCTGGAAAAGGGACATATTCGTCCTTCTTCATCTCCCTTAGGAGCCGGTTTTTTCTTTGTGTCTAAAAAAGATGGCTCTTTGAGGCCGTGTATTGATTATCGACTCTTGAATAAAATTACAGTCAAATATCAGTATCCTTTGCCACTGCTGACTGATTTGTTTGCTCGAATAAAGGGGGCTAAGTGGTTCTCTAAGATTGATCTTCGTGGGGCGTATAATTTGGTGCGAATTAAGCAGGGGGATGAGTGGAAAACCGCATTTAATACGCCCGAGGGCCATTTTGAGTATTTAGTAATGCCTTTTGGTCTTTCAAATGCCCCTTCAGTCTTTCAGTCCTTTATGCATAACATTTTCCGTGAATATTTGGATAAATTTATGATTGTGTATCTGGATGATATTTTGATTTTTTCGGATGACTGGGACTCTCATGTCCAACAAGTCAGGAGGGTTTTTCAGGTTTTGCGGGCTAATTCCTTGTGTGTGAAGGGTTCTAAGTGTATTTTTGGGGTTCAAAAGATTTCTTTTTTGGGGTACATTTTTTCCCCTTCTTCCATTGAGATGGATCCTGTCAAGGTTCGGGCTATTTGTGATTGGACGCAACCTACTTCTCTTAAGAGCCTTCAGAAATTCTTGGGCTTTGCTAATTTTTATCGTCGATTTATAACTGGTTTTTCGGATGTTGCTAAACCTTTGACTGATTTGACTAAAAAGGGTGCTGATGTTGCTCATTGGTCCCCTGCTGCTGTGGAGGCCTTTCGGGAGCTTAAGCGCCGCTTTTCTTCTGCCCCTGTGTTGCGTCAGCCTGATGTTGCTCTTCCTTTTCAGGTTGAGGTCGACGCTTCCGAGATCGGAGCTGGGGCGGTTTTGTCGCAGAAAAGTTCCGTCTGCTCCGTGATGAGACCTTGTGCGTTCTTTTCTCGAAAATTTTCGCCCGCCGAGCGAAACTATGATATTGGTAATCGGGAGCTTTTGGCTATGAAGTGGGATTTTGAGGAGTGGCGTCATTGGCTTGAGGGGGCTAGACATCAGGTGGTGGTATTGACCGATCACAAAAATTTGATTTATCTTGAGTCTGCCAAGCGCCTGAATCCTAGACAGGCGCGCTGGTCGTTGTTTTTCTCTCGGTTTAATTTTGTGGTCTCATACCTACCAGGTTCTAAAAATGTGAAGGCAGATGCCCTTTCTAGGAGTTTTGAGCCTGATTCCCCTGGTGATTCTGAACCTACAGGTATCCTTAAGGATGGGGTGATATTATCTGCTGTTTCCCCAGACCTGCGACGGGCTTTGCAGGAGTTTCAGGCGGATAGACCTGATTGTTGCCCGCCTGGTAGACTGTTTGTTGCTGATGATTGGACCAGTAGAGTCATCTCGGAGGTTCATTCTTCTGCGTTGGCAGGTCATCCTGGAATCTTTGGTACTAGGGATTTGGTGGCCAGGTCCTTCTGGTGGCCTTCCCTGTCTCGAGACGTACGAGTTTTTGTGCAGTCTTGTGATGTTTGTGCTCGGGCCAAGCCTTGTTGTTCTCGGGCTAGCGGATTGTTGTTATCTTTGCTTATTCCGAAGAGGCCTTGGACTCACATCTCTATGGATTTTATTTCTGATCTCCCTGCTTCTCAGAAAATGTCTGTCATCTGGGTGGTGTGTGACCGTTTTTCAAAGATGGTTCATTTGGTACCTTTGCCTAAGTTGCCTTCCTCATCCGAATTGGTCCCTCTGTTTTTTCAAAATGTGGTTCGCTTGCATGGTATTCCGGAAAATATCGTTTCTGACAGGGGGACCCAGTTCGTGTCTAGATTTTGGCGGGCATTCTGTGGTAGGATGGGCATTGATTTGTCTTTTTCGTCTGCGTTCCATCCTCAGACTAATGGCCAGACGGAGCGAACTAATCAGACCTTGGAGACTTATTTGAGGTGTTTTGTGTCTGCGGATCAGGATGACTGGGTTGCCTTTTTGCCGTTGGCAGAGTTTGCCCTCAATAATCGGGCTAGTTCTGCCACTTTGGTTTCTCCTTTCTTTTGCAATTCGGGGTTTCACCCTCGTTTTTCTTCCGGTCAGGTGGAGTCTTCGGATTGTCCTGGAGTGGATACGATGGTGGATAGGTTGCATCGGATTTGGGGACAGGTGGTGGACAATTTGAAGTTGTCCCAGGAGAAGACTCAGCATTTTGCCAACCGCCGTCGTCGTGTTGGTCCTCGTCTTCGTGTTGGGGACTTGGTGTGGTTGTCTTCCCGTTTTGTCCCTATGAGGGTTTCTTCTCCTAAGTTTAAGCCTCGGTTCATCGGTCCTTATAGGATTTTGGAGATTCTTAACCCTGTATCCTTTCGTTTAGACCTTCCGGCATCTTTCGCTATCCATAATGTCTTCCATCGGTCGTTGTTGCGGAGGTATGAGGTGCCGGTTGTTCCTTCTACCGAGCCTCCTGCTCCTGTGCTGGTTGAGGGTGAATTGGAGTATGTTGTGGAGAAAATCTTGGACTCCCGTATTTCCAGACGGAGACTACAATATCTGGTTAAGTGGAAGGGTTATGGTCAAGAAGATAATTCTTGGGTAACTGCTTCTGATGTTCACGCCTCTGATTTGGTTCGTGCCTTTCATAGGGCTCATCCTGATCGCCCTGGTGGTTCTTGTGAGGGTTCGGTGCCCCCTCCTTGAGGGGGGGGTACTGTTGTGAATCTGCTTTTGGGCTCCTTCTGGTGGTGGCTAGTGGTACTGGTGACTCAGGTGTGTTTTCTTTCTCAGTTCACCTGTTTTCATCAGTAGTGGGGAGTTCCTATTTATTCCTGCTCTTCAGTCATTGCCTTGCCGGCCATCAATGTAACCAGAGCCTTTCTGTTGCATGTTCCTGCTCCTAGACTACTGATCAGCTAAGTTGGACTCTTAGTCCTAAGTTTGTTTGCATTTTTTGTTCCAGTTTACAGCTATATCATTCTCTGTAGCTGGAAGCTCTTGTGGGCTGAAATTACCACTCCGGTGTCATGAGTTGACACATGAGTCTTAAAGTAATTTCAGGATGGTATTTTAAAAGGGTTTTCAGCTGACCGTGCAGTTCCCTTTTGTATCTTTCTACTATCTAGTAAGTGGACCTCGCTTTGCTGAACCTACCTTCATACTGCGTATGTCTTTTCCTCTGAACTCACCGTCAATATATGTGGGGGGCTTCTGTCTCCTTTTCGGGGGAATTTCCCTAGTGGTAAGCCAGGTCTGTTTTTTCCTCTACTAGGGTTAGTTAGTCCTCCGGCTGGCGAGAGACGTCTAGGGATAAAACGTAGGCACGCCCCCCGGCCACTATTAGTTGTGTGGTAGGTTTAGCTCACGGTCAGCTCGAGATTCCATCACCCAAGAGCTCGTCCGTTATTTGTGTGTCCTGACGTTCCCCTGCCATTGGGAACCATGACAGGCCGCCCCAGTAGCCCGAGGCTCCCCCAGCTCCCTATCCTGTCTGCGCTTGTCTAGACGCCTTAGCTGGGCAGGCGTCTTTTTATTGCTTTTCTTCCTTGGCCCCTCAGCTCCCTCACCCTTGCTAGTCCCTTCCCCAGCAGAATCAGCCTCACGGCTTTCTCCCACCGGGGTCACGACTGCGTTAGCGAAGGAGCGAGGACAACGGCTGAATGGGTGACCTAACTCACCACACAGGTGGCACCTAATCTCCACACAAGATGCAGCAAGATGGCCGACATCCCCACACAATGCACACTTCTGCACAGTGCAGTTTGCGCTGAAGTGTGTGGGGTCGCCGCACTTGTGACAGAGCTTCGGTTGCCCCTGGTAGAAGACCAGGATACGATCCCTACACAGGAAGGCAGATGATGGTATGTGGGCAACCGTACCACCTGAACGCTTAAGTTTTACCATAAACGTCCAGGCCCCTGACCAGATACCAAACTCGTCACGGTTTTTCTTAGGCATCTCCACTACCTCTCCATACCGGCCAAGCCACGTCATGATGTCATAACAAGAAAGCGACTCGTTACATGTCATCACGGTCACTTTCTTGACTTGATTTTGGCGAGACACCGCCTGAACGGCAAAGTCTCGCCAGCCGGGCTCATTTTTTGCCAACTCATAGTTCGACCAGAAAAGTTCAAGCCCCTCCGGCCGAACAAAGCTGACATCAAACTCAGGTGTGGAATAGGGATGTATCAAGGTGTAGATGTCAATCGCCTTGAAGCCCATCCTCAGCAGGAGCTCCACAACCTTCGACCTTGGAGGACACGCATCACTGCCCCTCCACCGAAGACGGACCACATTCCTAAGCACACTACCCGGCCCGGCTGTTGGGAGGGACCACACTGTATCCCCATCTCTTTGCTCTCGGAAGGCCCCGAGGCCATGCCTCTCTATCCAGAAGGATAGATCAACCTCTCGACCCTCTACCATTAGTGATCTCTCTCTCTTCTTTAGAGCCTCCAGGAGACGCCGTTGCAACATGCCGTCCCCAGAGCCCAGAGACGAGGAGGACACCCTATTTCCCCCGGAGGTGACAGCGGCATAACTCCTGACAGGTGCTGCCACCACCGGGGGGGCAACCGGACCAGTGACCACATCCACACCAACAGTATCACCATTACCCACCTCCATAACCTCCTCACCCTCCACCAAACCAGCAACCACACCACTAGACAAAGAGTTTTCCTCATCCATACCCACCACCACATTCACTCCTGCTGGACCAGTGACAACAGGGGGTGACATTTTGGCCTCCGCATCATCAGGCACAAGGGGCTGAGTCTCCTCCACAGAACTGGAGGTGACCTCACCCCTGGTTTTATGTGTGCCCTCCGCATCATCAGTTGATATTTTCCGCTGCTTCATGGTTGCTACCAGGCGCCGCTGATCTTTCGCTGCTGTGAGGCACCGCTGATCCTTAGCATCAGGATCTTGTTGACCAGCGGCGCCAACACAGAACAGGACTTTGGTGGGAGGACCGGAACGCCCAGCCCCGGTAACCCCCTCACACTGCCGCCGCTTCTCAACTAAGTGATCAGCGGCAACAGCATTCAGGGGCACCGAGGCTACCGGAGCTGCCCCAGACACCGGGCTGCTCCCCCCTCCCACTGGGGAGCGCACCACAGTATCGTGGCCTGATTTTTCGCCCACCGCCGGGCCGCCCTCACTGTCCAGCCTCTCGGCTGATGCACCTGCTGCTACGTCCCTGCTACTACAAGCAGAAACGGAGCTCTGCACCTCACTACATTGCTTTGTAGTCTCCCCGCGCCTTTGCACCGGATCCACAGCAGAACCCGGGCTGGGCTGGGCAACGGGGCTTATACAGCGAGCTGACCCTGCAGCCAACTCAGGGGGTACAGGGAGGGGGGCATATACATAGCTTACCGCTTCCTGCAGCTTAGGTTTGATCTTCTTCACCTTTTTTTTCCGGCCCCCAGGTGCCTCCTCTGGCAAATCATCACCAAGATGGAAGTTCTGAAGGCACACTGGGGACTCCAGGAGCTTGATCTCTGCCATTAGTGCCCCTCCCTGGTCGATGTCACTGTCCTCCCCAGAGCCAGCAGAACTGCGACGAGATGTCATTGTCGCCTGTCCAGCAGGGAGCTCGCTGCACGTGGCCTGTGAGTGACTAAGCAGGCTGCCAGGTGGGGTTTTCTGCTGGTCATCCTCCTTCTTATCATCATCATCAGCATCATCATCCACCTGGCTCCCAGGCTGCAGCCCTATCTGCCTTTGCTCTCTGTTATCAGCCATTTCTCTAAATCGGTCTTCATTTTGCAATTTTTCTTTAAATGGTCCACTTTTTTCTTGGATAAACGCTTTTCTTACCTACAGGTCATTAATTTCAAGCTTCAGCCTCTTTACCTCCGCCTGGAATTGCGTCTTCCTGGGTCTGGAGGCGCCTGCAGCTTTTGCGCTTGTGCAGCGCAGCTCCTCCCGGAGCCTTCTCAATCTCTTGCTTGCTTCTTCATACTCACGAAGGTGGCTCATGACCCGGGAGGCATAGGTGGACACAGACTCCCGGGGTCTCTGCAGCGCCCAACCCTCCTCAGTGAGGTTGGCCTCACCTCCGTGAGCACTCAGCTTTCCTCCGGAAGGGCCGTCATCCTGCACGCTAGCAAGCTTCTCCTCCATGGAAGCCTTGCGGCTTCTCTGGGTCTCTGCAGACCTGGGGGGAGTAGGAGCCACATTGCTGCGACTCCTGGTGGAGCGTCTCACCCCCGAATCTTCTGATGTGCAGGCTGGTTGCTGGTTCTTTCTGCCCCCCGCCAGCCTGGTCCGGGAAGCAGAAGCCTGGGACTTGGCCCCCTCATTCATCCCAGGAAACCCACTCACTCCCTGGGTAAGAGAGAGAGCAGGTCCCCGGGCGGAGAGGTGGTGGTTCCCAGGAGCTCAGGAGCACACTGCAGGTTCAGCAGCGACCGCACCCACAATCAACACAGTGAGTAGCAGCTGAGCAGAGCTGCACCCACTATCCTGCTGGAGCAGTCACTGTGCACATACATTACATTACTGATCCTGAGTTACCTCCTGTATTATACCCCAGAGCTGCACTCACTATTCTGCTGGTGCAGTCACTGTGTACATTCATTACTGATCCTGAGTTACCTCCTGTATTATACTCCAGAGCTGCACTCACTATTCTGCTGGTGCAGTCACTGTGTACATTACATTACTGATCCTGAGTTACATCCTGTATTATACCCCAGAGCTGCACTCACTATTCTGCTGGTGCAGTCACTGTGTACATACATTACATTACTGATCCTGAGTATAGCCTATATTATACCCCAGAGCTGAACTCACTATTCTGTTGGTTTTAATTGTAAACTGTATAATACAAGGCAAATCCTGAAATGTAATTTTTCAGATGATTTTTGTGAAGAGGAAACCTCTATAAATACAAATCACCAGAGCACTCAGCAGTAAGAAGTGTTGGGAGACGTCAGCTATTACTGTAATGGCCGCTGTGTCGTCTCTTGTCCCCTCCATGTGTCTCCATCCTGTGGGGTCATTGCTGGTGGTGATGGGAGAGGACTCAGGAGGCGGAGGCGGCAGGGGGAGGAGCCTGCAGGGGAGGAGCTACAGGGGAGGGGATAAAACGTCAGTTGGTGTCTGTGCTGTGAGGGAAAGATGACGCTGCCCCTGAGGTGATTTGTGGCAGAAGTGAGGAAATCCTCCATTTTATCCTTATCAGCCGCCATGTTTGTTCCATTACTTCACCTTAATTAGATTTGGGAAATCAGTGATAATGTTGGAGAAGTAAAATGATCCGGAGGAGAAACATTCAGCCATTATTTGTACTGGGTCCAACATTGTGTTATAATATTCCTGTGTGTGAGGTGACACATCGCAGGGTTATACTCCCTCATGGTGCCCCGACATACAGTGACACACACCCACAGTGCCCCCACATACAGTGACACACACAGTGCCCCGACATACAGTGACACACACCCACAGTGCCCCCACATACAGTGACACCCACAGTGCCCCATCATACAGTAACACACACCCACAGTGCCCCCACATACAGTGACACACACCCACAGTGCCCCCACATACAGTGACACCCACAGTGCCCCGTCATACAGTAACACACACCCACAGTGCCCCCACATACAGTGACACACACAGTGCCCCGACATACAGTAACACACACCCACAGTGCCCCCACATACAGTGACACACACACACAGTGCCCCCACATACAGTGACACACACCCACAATGCCCCCACATACAGTGACACCCACAGTGCCCCGACATACAGTAACACACACCCACAGTGCCCCCACATACAGTGACACCCACAGTGCCCCGACATACAGTAACACACACCCACAGTGCCCCCACATACAGTGACACAGTGCCCCCACATACAGTGACACCCACAGTACCCCCACATACAGTGACACCCACAGTGCCCCGACATACAGTGACACACACCCACAGTGCCCCCACATACAGTGACACACACAGTGCCCCCACATACAGTGACACACACAGTGCCCCGACCTACAGTGACACACACCCACAGTGCCCCCACATAGAGTGACACACACACAGTGCCCCGACATACAGTGACACACCCACAGTGCCCCGACATACAGTGACACACACCCACAGTGCCCCCACATACAGTGACACACACCCACAGTGCCCCCACATACAGTGACACACACAGTGCCCCGACATACAGTGACACATACCCACAGTGCCCCCACACAGTGACACACACAGTGCCCCGACATAGTGACACACCCCCACAGTGCCCCCACATACAGTGACACACACCCACAGTGCCCCCACATACAGTGACACACAGTGCCTCCACAGTGACACACACAGTGCCCCCACATACAGTGACACACACCCACAGTGCCCCCAAATACAGTGACACACCCACAGTGTCCCCACATACAGTGTCCCGACATACAGTGACACACACCCACAGTTCCCCCACATACAGTGACACACACAGTGCCCCCACATAGTGACACACACCCACAGTGCCCCCACATAGAGTGACACACACAGTGCCCCCACATAGTGACACACACAGTGCCCCCACATACAGTGACACACACAGTGCCCCCACATACAGTGACACACATCCACAGTGCCCCCACATACAGTGACACCCACAGTGCCCCGACATACAGTAACACACACCCACAGTGCCCCCACATACAGTGACACACAGTGCCCCCACATACAGTGACACACCCACAGTACCCCCACATACAGTGACACCCACAGTGCCCCGACATACAGTGACACACACCCACAGTGCCCCCACACACAGTGACACACACACAGTGCCCCGACATGCAGTGACACACACCCACAGTGCCCCCACATACAGTGACACACAGTGCCTCCACAGTAACACACACAGTGCCCCCACATACAGTGACACACACCCACAGTGCCCCCAAATACAGTGACACACCCACAGTGCCCCCACATACAGTGACACCCACCCACAGTGTCCCGACATACAGTGAAACACACCCACAGTGCCCCCACATACAGTGACACACACAGTGCCCCCACATACAGTGACACATACGCACAGTGCCCCCACATACAGTGACACACAGTGCCCCCACAGTGACACACACAGTGCCCCCACATACAGTGACACACACCCACAGTGCCCCCACATACAGTGACACACAGTGCCCCCACAGTGACACACACAGTGCCCCCACATACAGTGACACACACCCACAGTGCCCCCACATAGAGTGACACACACACAGTGCCCCCACATAGTGACACACACAGTGCCCCCACATACAGTGACACACACAGTGCCCCTACATACAGTGACACACATCCACAGTGCCCCCACATACAGTGACACACACACAGTGCCCCCACATACAGTGACACACATCCACAGTGCCCCCACATAGTGACATACACACAGTGCCTCCAGAGTGACACACACAGTGCCCCCACATACAGTGACACACACCTACAGTGCCCCCAAATACAGTGACACACCCACAGTGCCCCCACATACAGTGACACACATCCACAGTGCCCCCACATACAGTGACACACACACAGTACGCCCACATACAGTGACACACACAGTGCCCCCACATACAGTGACACACACCCACAGTGCACCCACATACAGTGACACACACACATAATGCCCCCACATACAGTGACACACACACATAATGCCCCCACATACAGTGACACACACAGTGCCCCCACATAGTGACACACACCCACAGTGCCCCCACATAGTGACACACACACACAGTGCCCCCACATACAGTGACACACACACAGTGCCCACATACAGTGACACACACACAGTGGCCACATACAGTGACACACACACACAGTGCCCCCACATACAGTGACACACACACAGTGCCTACATAAAGTGACACACACAGTGCCCCCACATATAGTGATACACCCACAGTGCCCCCACATACAGTGACACAAACACAGTGCCCACACATACAGTGATATACACAGTGCCCCCACATACAGTGACACACACAATGCCCACACATACAGTGATATACACAGTGCCCCCACATACAGTGCCCCCACATACAGTGACACACACACAGTGCCCACACATAAAGTGACACACACAGTGCCCCCACATACAGTGACACACACAGTGCCCACACATACAGTGATATACACAGTACCCCCACATACAGTGACACACAATGCCCCCACATAGTGATATACACAGTGCCCCCACATACAGTGATATACAGTGCCCCCACATACAGTGACACACACAGTGCCCCCACACACAGTGATACACCCACAGTGCCCCCACATACAGTGACACAAACACAGTGCCCACACATACAGTGATATACACAGTGCCCCCACATACAGTGACACACACAATGCCCACACATAGTGATATACACAGTGCCCCCACATACAGTGACACACACAGTGCCCCCACATACAGTGACACACACACAGTGCCCACACATAAAGTGACACACACAGTGCCCCCACATACAGTGACACACACACAGTGCCCACACATACAGTGATATACACAATGCCCCCACATAGTGATATACAGAGTGCCCCCACATACAGTGATATACAGTGCCCCCACATACAGTGACACACACAGTGCCCCCACATACAGTGACCAGGGCCACCATCAGGGCCTTACTGGCATATGGGGCCCGGCGAGTAGAGGGGGCCAGCAGCGGCTCCCTCTCTTCTGCTCACCGGGCCTCGGCGGCAGAATCCTGCCGCTGCAGTTACTGATCGTGCAGTAGATTCCGCAGATTCCTCCCGCACAGCAACAGTTAACAGCCACCAGCCAATCACAGGCTGGCAGATGATGTCAGCTCGCACGTCGCCGGGAATGACGGTTCGCACCTCAGATGAATGTAGCAGAGGACACCGTTGGACCTCGGCCAGGCAAGAAGAAACTTAAAAAAAAGCTGTACTATGGAGTGCATTATACTACTATGGGGGTGCATTATACTGCTATGGGAGTGCATTATATTGCTATAAATGACTATGGGGTGAACTATATTACTATATATGACTGGGGGTGCATTATACTACTATATATGACTATGTGGTGCAATATACTATTATATATGATTATGGGGCTGCATTATACTATCCAGAATCCGTCCTTTCCTCAACCCTGACTTTGCCAAAATGCTTGTGCATGCCCTAATCATCGCCCGCCTCGACTACTGCAACATCCTCCTCTGTGGCCTACCTTCTAACACTCTCGCACCGCTCCAGTCTGTCCTTAACTCTGCTGCCCGACTAATTAATCTCTCTCCTCACTACACTCCTGCTTCCCCTCTTTGCAAATCCCTTCACTGGCTCCCAATTTCCCAGCGTATCCAGTTTAAACTACTAACACGGACCTACAAAGCCATCCATAACCTTTCTCCTCCGTATATTTCCAAACTAATCTTTCAATATCTTCCCTCACGTAATCTCCGGTCCTCCCAAGACCTCCTACTCTCCTCCACGCTTATTTGCTCCTCACCCAATCGCCTCCAAGACTTCTCCCGAATATCCCCCATCCTCTGGAATTATGTGCCCTAACACGTCTGGTTATCCACCACATTTGGATCCTTCAAACGGAATCTGAAAACCCACCTCTTCCTGAAAGCTTACAACCTGTAATGACCACAAGGCCATCTCAACACCATCGGAGCTACTGTAACCCCCGACCTACTGTCTCCTTCCCCATAATCCTGTAGAATGTCAGCCCGCCAGAGTAGGGTCATCTTCCCCCTGTACCAGTCTGTCATTGTTAGTTTGTTTACTGTAAGTGATATCTGTATTTTGATGTAACCCCTTCTCATGTACTGCACCATGGAATTAATGGTGCTATATAAATAAATAATAATAATAAGGATGACTATGAGGGTGCATTATACTACTATATATAACTGGGGTACAGTATTCTACTATGGATGACTATGGGGTACATTATACTACTATAGATGACTATGGGGTGCATTATACTGCTATGTATGACTATGGGATGCATTATACTGCTATGGGGGTGAATTATACTGCTATATATGACTATGGGGTGAACTATACTACTATATATGACTGGGGGTACATTATAATACTATATATGACTATAGGGTGCAATATACTATTATATATGATTATGGGGCTGCATTATACTAAGGATGACTATGAGGGTGCATTATACTACTATATATAACTGGGGTACAGCATACTACTATGGATGACTATGGGTTGCATTATACTGCTATATATGACTATGGGATGCATTATATTACTATAGATGACTATGGGGTGCATTACATTACTTTATATAACTGTGTGGTGCATTATACTACTATGGGGTGTATACATACACGATATAAAAAGATACAAATGCATGTTTTTCTCAATATCTAACATGAAATCAGAATAAACCTTTCCCGTTTTAGGTCATTTAGGATTACCATATTATCTATATATATAATTGTCTAAGGGGTACTTCCTTCTGTCTGTCTGCAACTTCCGTCACGGAAATGCCGCATCACTGATTGGTCTCGCCAGCTGCCTGTCCTGGCTGCCGCGACCAATCAGCGACGGCCACAGTCCGGCTGAGAATTAGTCCCTCCCTACTCCCGTCCAGTCAGTGCCCGGCGCCTGCTTCATACCCCCCTCCAGTCAGCGCTCACAGAGTTAATGACAGCGTTACCGGACCGCGTTATGCCGCAGGTAACGCACTCCGTTAACGCTGCTATTAACCCTGTGTGACCAACTTTTTACTATTGATGCTGCCTATGCAGCATCAATAATAAAAAGATCTAATGTTAAAAATAATAAAAAAACAAAAACCCTGCTATTCTCACCTTCCGTCGTCCGCTGAGGCGCGCGCGGCTGCTGCCAGCTTCCGTTCCCAGAGATGCATTGCGAAATTACCCAGAAGACTTAGCGGTCTCGCGATACCGCTAAGTCATCTGGGTAATTTCGCAATGCATCCTGGGAACGGAAGATGGCGGCAGCCGCGCGTGCATCGACACAGCTTCGCTGGACGCCGGAGGATGAGTATATAACTATTTTTTATTTTTATTATTTTTTTTTAACACGGATATGGTGCCCACACTGCTATATACTACGTGGGCTGTTTTATATACTGCGTGGCTGCTAGATACTACGTGGCCAGTGTTATATACTGCGTGGGCTGTGGGCAGTGTTATATACTGCGTGGCCTGTGTTATATACTGCGTGGGCTGTGCTATATATTACGTGGGCTGTGCTATATACTACATCGCTGTGCTATATACTACGTGTTATATACTGTTTGGTACGTGGCCTGTGCTACTATGTGGCTGCTATATACATACATACATATTCTAGACTACCCGATGCGTTAGAATCGGGCCACCATCTAGTATTATTAATATTTGCCAAATGCCAGAAAATGAGAGAGAGAATGTTTTAAGGTATTTTTATTACTTACTGCAGTCAAAAGCTTACATACACTAAGATTACTATGCCTTTAAACAATTAATAATAATAATAATAATAATAATAATTTTATTTCTATAGCGACAACATATTCCGCAGCACTTTACATTTTAGCAATTCTGGACTGTCCATATGATTATGTCATGTGTTTGGAAGCTTCTGAGTTAATTAGAGACACAACTATCGATGTATTTTCATGCACACCTGAAACACACTGCTTCTTTGTGTAGCATCATGGGAAAGTCTCAAGAAATCAGCAAAGATATCAGGAAGAAAATAGTGGACTTGTACAAGTCTGGCTCATCCTTGGGTAGAATTTCAAGATACCTGAAGGTACCTCGTTCATGTGTACAAACAATTATATGCAATTGCAAACAAGATGGGAATGTCCAGCCATGATACCGCTCAGGAAGGAGACGAGTTCTGTGTCCCAGAGATGAACGTGCTTTGGTCCAATATGTACATATCAACCCAAGGACAAAAGCAAAAGACTTTGTGAATATGATGGCGAAAGCCGGTAAGATTGTTTCAATATCCACAGTGAAACGAGTACTGTATCATCATGGGCTAAAAGGCCTCTCTGCCAGGAAGAAGCCATTAATCCAAAACAATGTTTTGGAGTGGCCATCACAAAGCCCTGATCTAAGTCCTATTGAAAATGTATGGGCAAAGCAGAAAAGGCCGGTGCAAGCAAGGCGACCTACAAAACTGGATCAGCTACACCAGTTTTGTCAGGAGGAATGGGCCCAAATCCCGACCAACTATTGTGATGAAGCTTGTGGAAGGAAATCCCAAATGTCTGTACCAAGTCATTCAGTTTAAGGGCAATGGAACCAAATTGTAATGAAGTGTATGTAAACTTTTGACTTTGCAGTAAGTAATAAAAATGCCTTAAAACATTCTCTCTCTCATTATTCTGGCATTTGGCAAATATTAATAATTATGGTAATCCTAATGGACCTAAAACGGGAAAGGTTTATTCTGATTTCATGTTAGATATTGAAAAAAAACATGCATGTCTCCTTTTATAAAATGTATGTAAGCTTCTACTTTCAACTCTATTTGTGTATATATATATATATATATATATTTATCTTAAAGTATATTTCCTTGGAAAACTATGTGTTCCTCAACCAAGAATCTGCAAAAACCCTAGTCCATGCCCTCATCATCTCTCGCCTTGACTACTGCAACCTCCTGCTCTGTGGCCTCCCCTCTAACACTCTCGCACCCCTCCAATCTATTCTAAACTCTGCTGCCCGACTAATCCACCTGTCCACCCGCTATTCCCCAGCTTCTCCCCTCTGTCAATCCCTTCACTGGCTCCCCATTGCCCAGAGACTCCAGTACAAAACCCTAACCATGACGTACAAAGCCATCCACAACGTGTCTCCTCTAGGGTTGAGCGAAACGGATCGTTCATTTTCATAAGTCGCCGACTTTTGGCAAAGTCGGCGTCTCATGAAACCCGACCCGATCCCTGTGTGGGGTCGGCCATGCGGTACGCGATCTTGGCGCCAAAGTCGCGTTTCGTATGACGCGTTTAGCGCCATTTTTTCAGCCAATGAAGGAGTGTGGGCAGAGTGATGACATAGGGGTTAGGGGCGTGCACGGCTATCATCATTTTATCGCTTGTGCGCAGTAGGGATTTGCAATGTGTAACACGAGATTTTCTGTGCTGGGACGGAGGGGAATATGGGACAGAGGGGAATATGGGACGGAGGGGAATATGGGACGGAGGGGAGAGAGAGAGAGAGAGAAAAAAAAAAAAATCCCCATTGACGTGCATAGGGTTTCGTGTTCCGGCCGATCCTCGACTTTTCGCAGTAATCGGCCGATTTCGCCCGACTCGACTTTTCAAAAAGTCGGGTTTCGCAAAACATGACTCGACCCTAAAAAGGAAAAAGGTCAAGGTCGCTCAACCCTAGTCTCCTCCATACATCTGTGACCTCGTCTCCCGGTACTTACCTACACGCAACCTCCGATCCTCACAAGATCTCCTTCTCTACTCCCTCTTATCTCCTCTTCCCACAATCGCATACAAGATTTCTCTCGCGCATCACCCCTACTCTGGAACCCTCTACCACAACACATCAGACTCTCGCCTACCATCGAAACCTTCAAAAAGAGCCTGAAGACCTACCTCTTCCGACAAGCCTACAACCTGCAGTAACCACCGATCGACCAAACTGCTGCATGACCAGCTCTATCCTCGCCTACTGTATTCTCACCCATCCCTTGTAGATTGTGAGCCTTCGCGGGCAGGGTCCTCTCTCCTCCTGTACCAGTCATGACTTGTACTGTTTAAGATTATTGTACTTGTTTTTATTATGTATACCCCTCCTTACATGTAAAGCGCCATGAAATAAATGGCGCTATAACAATAAATAATAATAATAATAATAATAAGTGACATTGCTCTATATAAAAGCTCATGTTAAAATCTCACTGCAATTGATTAGCATTCGCATTGAAATCGGATTGTACTTGAAAATCACATGACACTCGTCCCACTTTTCTAGACAGAAATTGGACCATTTTTTTTAAGGATGATGGGTATGAGTCCTAAAACTACACGTACCACAAGTATGACACGCAGTCCTGATAACACTGGTTTATCCAGTACTGGTAAAGTCAGAACTTGTGAAATTTGCCTAAGACACAGCGATCGCTTTACTGCACCCCTTACTGGTAGGATATATATATATATATATATATATATATATATATATATATATATATATATATCAGTAACATGCTCCATAACGATGCATCATTCAAGAGGCGAGAACTGTACATGAACCATAGATGCATTCAGCAATGATGCTGTATAATCAAAGTGTGCAAAGAGAAACAACGTAATGTAACAATGAAGCACAATATAAGAAAATAAAGACAGGAGCAAATTGATTTTATTATAATTATATTTTACTTACGGTAAATCTCAAAAATATCCAGCAGTTACATATATAAATCTGATGTCCCCAAAAGTGATACAAAGTGGCATGAAATAAGGCACGTTTCATGTTATTGGGTCATTATCAAAACAATAAGGGCAAGCCCCCCAAAATTTACACCCACAGTCGAGTTCAGGTGGTCAGAAATATCTGAGAATATATAATTCTATTGTACAGGATAAAGATGGGGCTCCGAATTTATAATGAGGAAATAGTAAATATACAATGTGGCTTCAATGAGAAGACCCCCAAACACATCCAGCACTGCAAACAGAAACCGATAAACCCTTATTCCTCCCTATTGTAATTTTATGACCCTGGAATAAATTTGCTAATATTTTACCTCTTCGCAAGAGCTGGAAATTTCTCATCTCTACTCATAAGTATTCACTCATATGACTGAAGGCCCCGTCACACACAGCGACGCTGCAGCGATACAGACAACGATGCCGATCGCTGCAGCATCGCTGTGTGGTCACTGGAGAGCTGTCACACAGACCGCTCTCCAGCGACCAACGATGCCGAGGTCCCCGGGTAACCAGGGTAAACATCGGGTTGCTAAGCGCAGGGCCGCGCTTAGTAACCGATGTTTACCCTGGTTACCAGCGTAAAAGTAAAAAAAACAAACAGTACATACTCACCTTCGCGTCCCCCGGCGTCCGCTTCCTGCACTGACTGAGCGCCGGCCCTAACAGCAGAGCGGTGACGTCACCGCTGTGCTGTGCTTTCACTTTACGGCCGGCAGTCACAGTCAGTGCGGGAAGCAGACGGCAAGGGACCTGACGGACACCGGAATGTGAGTATGTACTGTTTGGGTTTTTTTACATTTACGATGGTAACCAGGGTAAACATCGGGTTACTAAGCGCGGCCCTGCGCTTAGTAACCCGATGTTTACCCTGGTTACCAGTGAAGACATCGCTGAATCCGTGTCACACACACCGATTCAGCGATGTCAGCGGGACCTCAACGACCAAAAAAAGGTCCAGGCCATTCCGACACGACCAGCGATCTCACAGCAGGGGCCTGGTCGCTGGTACGTGTCAAACATAGCGAGATCGCTACTGAGGTCGCTGTTGTGTCACAAAACTTGTGACTCAGCAGCGATCTCGCTAGCGATCTCGCTATGTGAGACGGGGCCTTTACTCTGTGATCACATCCTGCACAATGTCCTCTATGTATGAGAAATGTTCAATTACAATGTAAGAATAGTATATTAACAATCACAATCTACTCACAGTATATAAAGGTTTTGCATCAGATACAAATCTGCACAGCGCAGAATCTGTTGCAGAAATGTCACATTTTCACAGCAACTTTTAGGCTATGTGCCCCCGTTGCAGAAATGCTGCGGAAATGTCCACAGCATTTCCACAACTCTCTGCCACGGGTAAAACGCATGCGGAATTTCCCATGCGTTTTCCTGCAAAACACAAGCGTTTTTAGCTTGCAGAATCCTTGCGTTTTTCCAGGGATTTAAAGCATCGCTTGAAAAAGTGATTGACAGTTTGGTCACACTTGTCAAGCATAGTGCTTGACAAGTGTGACCAACTTTTCACTATTGATGCTGCCTATGCAGCATCAATAGTAAAAGATAGAATGTTAAAAATAATAAAAAAATATTGTTATTCTCACCTTCTGACAGCCCCCGATCTCCTCAGCGGCGCTCCTGGTACGTTCCGTTCCTAGGGATGCTTTGCGCAAAGGACCTTTCTGACATCACGGTCGCGTGACCGTGACATCATCCCAGGTCCTTCGTGCAATGCATCCCTGGGAACGGAAGCCGCCGCATGCACCGCTGAGAGGCGGGAGGACTCCGGGGGCCATCAGAAGGAAAATCCGCAGCATGAGCACAGCAACTGCGGAATCCCATAGGATTGCGTGGGAATGCGGTTTTTAAGCATTTTTATGCGTTTCCGCTGCAGCAAAAAACGCGGCAGAAAGGCATAAAAAAAGCAACATGGCTACACAGCCTTACTCACTGCTATGGAAAGAGTAAGGTCCGCAGCCATACCTGTCGCAGTATTTGCAATAAAACACATTTTTGGGCAGATTTTCATGAACCTTTAGTTCAATGTGTAAATTTACCCTTGTTTCAAAACATGTTTAAAATATAGTTTGTTTAGTACTCGAGGTATTACTACGAATAATGGCTATGACACACAGGTAAGTGATCCACAAGGACTATAGAGCCGCACATTGGCATCAGTCCCCAAACTTCCAATATCATCTCTAATACACAGCTAAATGTAATCACCAAGTGCCTACACAACAGATAATCCACCCATGCGATATAGTCATAAGGCCAGCAGTCATATAGGGATCATCAACTGTAATCCTTAATATTAATCCCATTAGAGAATAATCGAGCATTCTCTAGTGGAAATCTTAGATCATGAATGATGGTTTCTTCCAGTTTCTGCTTCCCCCCAATATCTTTATAGAATCACTCCATACACATAATGCAGCATGAAGGGGCTCGGAGAAGGTGGCAGTGAAGGTGTGTAAGTGTCTGATGGGGTCACACAGCTCATAAAAGGACAACTGCCCGGCCTCATAATCCAGACATATCCTGAACCTATCACTGGAGATGTCATGTAACTGGATATGTTTACTATCATATGTCACTGAATACTGATTATATAAACTCCCCAGACTCCAGGACTTGTTATTATTTCCAATCAGTGACTGATCTCCCCTCCTGTCTATACTGGGATAACACATCCCCACCATCCACAACTCTGATCTTCTGCCCTCCACATCCCAGTAATGTCGTCCTGAGGTAAATCCTCTCCTGCTCATCACCTGATTATAATCCTTGAATCTCTCTGCTGTTTCTGGACGTTTCTGCTTCACTCCTGTCCAGGTTGCAGTTTTCAGGTTGTCTGATATAAGGAGATTATTATCAGCTGTGGTTACATCCAGTAATATGTCTGCAGGATTCACCACATAGATCCCGCTCCTTATCCCTATTATTATGTCACATAATGTGTGTAATGTGTGTGAGATCACAGACACATCCAGGTCATCTCCATCATGAGGCTGTTTATCATGTCCGCCTGTGTCCTCATCACCTCCCTCCTCCTCAGGATCACACAAGTCACCGTTGTCTGGATCCTGTAAGACAGTCAGTGGATCCATCATGTTACACAGCTCCTCAATGTGTCTCATCTTCCTGGACAGCTCGTCCTTCTTTATTTCCAGCTGATGGATCAGAGCAGACAGTGACAGTGACTCTTCCTTTTCCTGCCTGGAGATCTCACTCAGGACCTTCTTCTCCAGGTCGTCCACCCGTCTCCTGATGTCTGTACACAGGGCAGTGACTCTCTCAGCTTCTCCAGCTGCTTGTTCTGGAGCTTTTCTCCTGTGCTTCTCCAGACTCTGGACTTTCTCCTCGATGTCATTGGTCTTTGTGATAAGTTTCTGGAGGACATTTCTCAGTTTCTTCTTCTTCTTCTGAGAGGCCTCATTCAACATCTCTACTTGATGTACCCGATGTTCTCCTGCTGAACAATAGACACAGATACAAGCAGCGTCCTCAGTGCAGTAATATTCCAGGATCTTCTTATGTAGAGAACATTTCCTTTTCTCCAGAGAAGTGGTGGGATCAGATAAGACGTGTTCTGGTGATTTGCTGTGAGCTCTCAGGTGTTTATCACACAGAGAAGCCTCACAGTGTAGACAGGATCTAACAGCAGGTACCGGAGAGTCCATACAGTAAGTGCAGCAGATCCCATTTTCCATCTGTGTTGGTGAAGTAAACAGGAATTTCTCCATTACTTTTCGCAGAGCTATATTCCTCATCAGTGCCGGCCGCTCTTGAAACTCTTCTCTGCATTCAGGACAGGAATAAACTCCAGACCCTTCCTGTGTATCCAGCACACGATCAATACAGACCCGGCAGAAGTTGTGTCCACATCTCAGCATCACAGGATCTGTATAAGTGCTCAGACAGAAGGAGCAGTCCAGCTCTTCTCTCCGATCAGCAGATGCCATGGCTGACAGAGGAAAAGAGAAACTACAATTCAAAAAAAGGCGGACTTTATATTGTGTACACAGGGGAGGGCTGAGGAGCAGAAGGTCACTTACTATTAACCTGTTAATGGACACTTGTGAAAATCACATCTTATATCTGCTGTAAATTTCGTGTCTACATTGTGGCCACATGTAAGGATTGAATATATTGAAAGCCAACATGGACAATATCGATAATACGTGTAATATGAATGACTGAACTCACAGTTTGATCCACAAACACTGGATAGCACTAAGGCTATGTGCACACGTTCAGGATTTTTTGCGTTTTTTCGCTATAAAAACGCGATAAACCCACGAAAAAAGTGCATACATTAAGCATCCTATTAGAATTCAATTCGCAATTTTTGTGCACATGTTGCGTTTTTTTCTGTGGCGGAATCACGTTCCCGAAAAAAACGCAGATTATTCATTCCTTGTGCAGAATCGCGGGGATTCAGCACACATAAAAATGCATTGATCGGCTCACTTTCCGCATGTAGCTATGCCCACCATGTGGGAAGTAAGTGGATCATGTGCGGTTCGTACCCAGGGTTGGAACCATATAATTGTTAAAAAAAAAAATTAAAATAATAAATTGTAATATTCTCACCTTCCGGCATCCCTCGCAGCGTTCCCGCTCCTCGAAATGCTTCCGTTCCCAGTGATGCTTTGCGGCAATTACCTGTGATGACGTGGGTCTCGCGAGACCACTACGTCATCTGAGGTCATTGCCGCTAGGCATTATTGGGAACGGGAGCATCGCGAGGAGCAGGAAGACTGCCGGGGACGCCGTAAGGTGAGAATATCATGATTTATTATTTTTTTAATTATTTTTAACATTAGATCTTTTTACTATTGATGCTGCATAGGCATCATCAATAGTAAAAAGTTGGTCACACTTGTCAAACACTCTGATAAGTGTGACCAACCTGTAAATCAGTTTTCCAAGCGATGCTACAGATCGCTTGGAAAACGCTAGCATTCTGCAAGCTAATTATGCTTGTAAAACGCTAGTGTTTAGGGGGAAAACGCGTGCCAATTCCTCTTGCGTTTTACCTGCGGCACAGTTGCGGAATTGCTTCGGAAATTTCCACGGCAATTCCGGACATGTGCACATAGCCTAAAGGTTTTCAAAGAGATAGAACATGTGTAAGAAGGAAGACCGGGCTGTTGGTACCTGTGCAATACCAGTTATGGAACTGCCAAGGCTGCGTCCAGTGTTACAGGGGGGGAAGGAAATAGGAGCCAGACAGGACACATGACCTGGAGAGAAGCGGCATGGTGAGGGGGATGAGAGAGAGTGTAGATTGTGAAAGGCCAGAAAGTTCCCACTGGAGGAAGGAGAAGGCAGGGGCCGAGGTGAAGCATGGAGCAGAGACTCAGGAGGGGTTCAGTGAGGGCTTCCGAGTAGCAGTGAGCGTGCAGAGAGTTGGGCGCTGAGCGAAGCAGTGCAGCGCGGCACGGGTGCTCTGAGGAACGGGCACCAGGAGCAGCATTGTGGGGTTTGTGTTCAGCTATCAGTGGGTGTGCAGCAGAGCACACTGAGTTGAGACTTGTGCAGAGCTTCACACTTCGGCTCTGCAGATTAATGGACTAGGGGCTCAACGAGCAAAACCGGTGGCCGCCCGTTGCCACCAGAAGCGGTACCGTGTGTTGGACGGGGAAGCCTGAAGACGCAGTGTCGGCCTCCACTGGCATTCCATATCCCATCGGACCGCACGCGACAAAAGGACAGTGGAGTCACGATAGTTGAGTTAAGAAGTAACCCCAAAATGTAATCCTATATCCTGGGATGAGAATGATTATATAGGGGGTATGCCTCTCTCAGAGAACAGAGATCTAGGCCAAATCGCCCACCAGACAGGCTCAAAAGTGAGTGTTGGACTTGCGGAAAGATGGGACACATGTCAAGGAGTTGCCCTACATGAAACAGCCAACGACGAAGATTCGCCTACTCCTCCAACGGTCATGCCCACTGGTGAAGACGGTCCTTGGACAGGGAAGCATGCCCCCAAGGAACAGAGTGGAGAGAAAAAGTGACCATGGAGGTTGGAGAGTGACCATGGAGGTTGGACAGAGACTTAGAAGAAATGGTACAGTGAGCAGAGGAGAGCCTCACCCAGAGCAAGGCAGAGCCATGGAGTCGGATGCCGAGAACTGAGGGAGAAGGTGTCATTTGCCTGCAGTGAGATGTCTGCATTACTCAGGAGCACGGAGGTGAATTGGGTGGAGCTGGTGTGCGCCCAGAAAGTTGAATATGACAGCAGTCCCAGTGAAGAGGAGGAGGTAGGGCTCACATCTAGTGCACAGATGACTTAGTGGAGGAGGACATTGAATGCCATGGAGGAGAGCCAGGTGTCGAAATTCTGCATGAGATACCTGAAGTTCTGAGTACTCCTGATGAGAAAATTCAAGAGGTGCCTCAAAGTACTCAGTGTGTCCACGCTGGTGTCCCACCCATGCGATATGCGCAGAATGATTTTCTTTGGCAAAACGTAGTGCAAGAGAGGCAGAAATGGGTGTGAAAACTGTGGGCATCTGGCCCATCTCTGATGGACAATAAGGGGCACAAAGACTCTTCTTGCTCAAAGACTGGCGAGTTTGAAGAAGGGGGAGTGTGGTGAGATGGATGAGAGAGGACCCCGCATCGAGTGACATGCTGAGTCAGTTCTGAAGGGCCGCTGTATGAAGTCCAGCCTGGAAGTGCAGAAGGAGCGCTTACCCGGGTAGTTCATCATAGTATGTTGCGCCCCTGCCTGTCCACATGGACCGAGGATGGAATTGAATCGCCAAAAGTCATTGACGCCCCCACCTTGCCGGTTCCTGACTTTGACAAAGAAGAGATGCTGGCCTCACCCCCAGGCCTCAACAGTTCCCTGTCTATCACCCCCAGAGAAACGAGCACTGAAGCGCCACTACTTGAAGATACAGGTGTGGTGGACTTGTCGGATCAAAATAGTTCTTTACCGTCCACAACTCAGCCCGAACTACGTCAGTCAGAGCGGACAACAGCTGGAGTGCCTCCTACCCGTTATGAACAAAATCTATTCACCTGGCAACAAATCATTCAAGGAGTGGAAGAATGTGAACGCCTGGTGAAGGAGCTCTCGCCCGTGGAATGGTGAATTAAAAGAAAGGGGCATGTAAGGAGAAAGACCAGGCTGGGGGTGCCTGTGCAATACCGGGTCCAGAACTACCGAGGCTGCATCCAGTGTTGCAGGGGGGAAGGAAATGGGAGCCGGACAGGACCCATGACCTGGAGAAAAGGGGCGTGGTAAGCAGGAGAATGAGAGAGAATGTAGCGCGGGAAAAGCCAGAGAGTTCCTGCCGGACAAAGAAGGCAGGGGCCGACTGCGCTCTGCGAATTGAGATGAAGCGTGGAGCAGAAACCCGGGAGTGGTTCAGTAAGGACTCCCGAGTAGCAGTGAGAGTGCAGAGAGTCAGGCGCCGAGTGAAGCAGTGCGGCGCGGGTGCACTGAGGAACGAGCACTAGGAGCAGCATGGTGGGGTGTATGTCCAGCTATCGGCGGGTGTGCAGCGGAGCAGACACCAAGTAGAGACTTGTGCAGAGCTTTACACTTCAGCTCTGCATATTAATGGACTAGGGGCTCAATGGGCAAAACTGGTGACCGCCCATTGCCGCCAGAAAAGGGACCATGTGTTGGGCGGGGAAGCCTGAAGACGCAGTGTCAGCCTCCACAGGCTTTCCATCACCCATTGGACCGCACCTGACTAAGGCTACTTTCACACTAGCGTCGTGCACTGCACGTCGCAATGCGACGTGCCGACGCAGCGACGCTAGCGTTGAAAGCGCCGCACAACGGGGGCAGCTGATGCAGTTTTTCAATGCATCCGCTGCCCCATTGTAAGGTCCAGGGAGGAGGGGGTGGAGTTCTGGCCGCGCATGCATGGTCGGAAATGGCGGACACGACGCACAAAAAAAGTTACATGTAGTTTTTTTTTGTGCCGACGGTCCGCCAAAACACGACGTATCCGTCGCACGATGGATGCGACGTGTGGCAATCCGTCGCTAATGCAAGTCAATGGAGAAAAAACGCATCCTGCAAGAACTTTTGCAGGATGCATTTTTTTCTCCAAAATGGACGGCTAGTGACGTTTAGCGACGCTAGTGTGAAACTAGCCTTAAGGACAGTGGAGTCACAATAAGTTGAATTTGATAGAAAGGCTGTTGGGTTGTATCACAATTACATTTAGCACCTGCTTTCCCCCTCCCTGTTACCTCCCTGTTATCCCTTTGTTATCTCCCTGCTAGGAGTTTATTGCTGTAAATTAAACCTCACTCTTGTTAACCCTTCTTGCTCTGAATCCCTGCATCACTGTATCCTTCTACCTGCTTACACATGTGCTGTGGTGGGGGTCATAAAAGGCAGGAAAGCAATTGTGTCTTGTGCTGGTGCCTTTTGTTCTTATCTCCAGCCTAAATGGAATTTGAACCTGTCCTCAAACCTTTTTGGCACAAAGAACTTTTGGCTATATACAGTGGCTTACCTAAGTATTCACACCCTTGACATTTTTCGTGTTTTGCTACTACACAACCTATAATTTCACTGTTTTTTGTTGATGGTTTGCATTAGTTCATGTAAAGAACAAGTGAAGTGATACAGGGGAGAAACATTCAGCCATTATTTGTACTGGGCCCAACATTATGTTATAATATTCCTGTGCGTGAGGTGATACATTGCAGAGTTATGCTCCCTGATGTCTGGTTAGAAATTGGCTGACATTGATATGAGGGAGGCATCAATAATGGCAGCCACAGTGCCCCTACATACAGTGACACACACACACAGTGCCCCGACATACAGTGACCACGCACACACAGTGCCCCGACATACAGTGACACACACACAGTGCCCCCACAGCTGGTTCCCTCTCTTCTGCTCACCGGGCACCAGCGACAGAATCCTGCCGCTTCAGTTACTGAAACTGGCTTCAAAATACGCTTTATTGAGCCATGGTACAGCAGCAACGTTTCGACCACAACTTGGTCTTTGTCAAGCAACCAAGTTGTGGTCGAAATGTTGCTGCTGTACCATGGCTCAATAAAGCGTATTTTGAAGATTTTTACACCTGGATGGAGCGCTGTTCATTATATATTGATTGGTCTGGTAATATCCGGGATGGTTCCCTGGATGTGGAACGGGCGCCCCAGAACCGTGAGTGCTGTCAGCCTTTGTTTTTCTCATCTTCCTCTTGACAATACTCCATAGATTCTCTATGGGTTAAGGTCAAACGAGTTTGCTGGCCAATCAAGCTCAGTGATTCTGTTGTTTGTAAACCAGGTATTGGTACTTTTGGCAGTGTGGACAGGTGCCAAGTCCTGCTGGAGAATGAAACTTCCATCTCCAAAAAGCTTGCCGGCAGAGGGAAGCATGATGTGCTCTAAAATTTCCTGGTAGACGGTTACGCTGACTTTGGTCTTAATAAAACACATTTGACCTACACCAGCAGATGACATGGCTTCCCAAACCATCACTGATTGTGGAAACGTAGTTTGATAATGACTTTTGGGTTTTCATTGGCTGTAAGCCATAATCATCAACATAAACAGAAATGAGCTTCACTTTTTGTATTGAAGAACTGAAATAAATTAACTTATTGATGATATTCAAATTTTGTGAAAAGCACCTGTATAAGCTGAGCAACGAGGATGATCGGTTTGAGACTCCTTGATCTAATATTAAAGAGGTTTTTACAATTTTGTAAAACCCCGTCCCACGGCTTCAGTCTTTTTTGTTGGTTTTTTTTAACTATAATTTGCTCGCCGTCCCCAGGTTTAGCACTGAGGTTCCGCCGCTTCTCCCTGTGCATGTTATCGTCTGTAGTGTTCACATTGTGTTGTCAGCGCTGCAGTCAATCAATGAGCTTATCGGCTCTGAGAGGCAACTCAGGTAGAGCTGTTGAGCTCAGCTATTGGTTTCAACACTGTCAACATGACATCTGCGCTGCAGACAATAAGCGTACGTGCAGGAATAGCAGCACTTTGGATACAACACAATGCTACGTTCTACAATACAAGCACAGTGGAAGAGATTTATAGAAATCTCATGCCCACTGTGCTTCCATTTTACGCTGCGTAAACTCACCCGTGGTGCGGGTTTACAAGGCCGCAGCATGTGAATTTCCACAATAGAATGTATCGGATGCTGTAAATCTGCATTGTTCAATTAACACATGCGGATTTAACTGCTTGATTGCATTCAGCGTTTTGGACGCAGCGAAAATGCCCTGCATGCAAAGCGCTGCTATTTCCTGATCGTGGGCACGTATCTTAATAGACATTAAGAACATAATGCACAGCAAAGTCAAAGTGACATTGCTGTGCACATGTACAGTCATTTGCTACTTTTTTTAACCGCATTATGCTGTGAAAACTGTGAAACAGTTAAAAGATGTAACATGTTTATTCTTTGGGTGACTTCACTTAGGAGACTCTGCTTTTCTTTGCTTAGGGATCACTGAAAAAATAAAACCGCCAACTTTTTACTGAGGCAGCTTTGTAAAGGAAAGCTCTGCTGTCTAATTAAACACGTCGTCTACACATAAACTTAATGACTTCTCCTAGATATAGAACATTAATAACTTTGGGTATATTTACACTTTCTCTATTTTCGGTGATCAGCCTGTCTAATCAGGACACTTATCACTTTTCATTCTTCGCCAGGTGAAATGATTTTTACGCTTACAATGGTATTATAGGTGCACAGAACAACTGTAGAATCGTTTTGTGTGAGATGTGCAGTCTGCAAACCATGAGGCAGCTAGGGAAGTGTTGTCTGGCATTATTGCTCAGCTCCAGATGAAACACGTTAGGCCTCCTTCAGATACACATAGATCTGTGTACGTGTCAGATTGTTTTCACGGACCATGTGTCCGCTGCAAAATATGCTGACTTGTCAGTTTTTTAACAGCAGCAGGGATCGCAAAACATCCCGCACACTGATGACACAAGGATGACATCCGTGTCTCATCAGTGTGACACATATCAGCACCTGGGAAGCAGCGGTACTTTTAGTGCTGTTCCCCAGTGCTGGGTTCTGAAGACGGCTCTAATCATTCTCCCCTGCTCTGCCTGCAATCAGCGGGAGCAGTGAAGAATGTTGAGAGTTGTATTCAACTGATAATAATGAAAGCAGGCAGCGGCTGATGGGACTACTACTACCATGAGCCTACACCTGCTCAGGCTAATAACAGTGAGAGCAGATGCCACCTGCGCTATAAATAAATAAATGTAAAAAACAGTGTGGGTTCCCCTGTATTCTTGATAACCAGCCATCTCAAGGTGATTTGTGGTGAACTCACTGAGCTGAACTGTCACTAACTCAATTACTTTTTGTCATGGTGCTGAGGTCACTGCTGTTCAGTCTGACTGGGAACGCAGGCTCAGTGACCAGATGTAACCTTGATGTTGTCACCGCTGATCAATGCTGGTGCTCATTCCTCAGTGGTCTTCAGCCTGGACGGTCGCATCTTGGAACAGAATGTCAGACAGGTGAGGGATGTTGTTTTTAAATTTTGTTTTATTACAGGAGACTAGGGCTTCAATGGAATGGGAGTTATGCGAGTATTACTGTGTTTGCCATATTTAAATAAAAATGGAAAAGTGTGTTTTGTATTTATTTCAAATAAAAGACTTTATACTTGGTGTCTTTATTTACCATACAACTATAGGATTAGTAATGGAGAGGTGTCTTATAGACGCCTCTCCATTACTAATCCGTGGGCTTGATGTCACCAGACAATATGAAGGTGACATCAACCCCACAAATATGAACCCCACTTTTCATCCCCACAGTGCAAGTGGGAAGAGATGGGCAAAGCGCCAGAATTGGCACATCTAATAGGTGAGACTTTTCTATGCAGCTGCGGGCTGCTATTTTTAGGTTGCGAGGGGCAAAATCAATGGCTCCTTACCAGCCTTAGAATACCAGCTTGCAGCTGTCAGCTTGTCTGGTTGTCAAAAATGAAGGGGCCGTTGTTTTTTTAAATTATTTAAATAATTTAACAAAAAAGCAGCATGGGGACTCTTCTATTCTTGATAACAAGCCTTGCTAAAGCTGACAGCTGACAGCCTTCTCACCATTTTTGACCACTTCACCCTTTTCATCCTATAAAAATCCTATAGCATCTTTGACTTTTCTTTTACTTTTGACATACCCCCAAAATCCTTTCTTGCCGCCTTTGGTCTCCTTTGCATGCCTTACTTCATTACCTGCTTTAGCTCTTTTAACACACACAGACACACAGACTCCGATATCTCCGGCACTGGTATTTCCGGTACCAAAAATATCAGTACCGGTGAAAGAGGCCTTTCAGTTTGTCAAATGTACTACAGACAGTGTCGGACTGGGGTGCCAAGGGCCCACCAGTAACATTGACTTTGGGGGCCCACTTTTCACCTGTATACAAGTATTACACAAGGCTGGTTAACAAGTATATAATAACTAGATGGTGGCCCGATTCTAACGCATTGGGTATTCTAGAACAGTGATTTTCAACCAGTGTTCCGCAGCACACTAGTGTGCCGCGACACATGGTCGGGTGTGCTGCGGGAAAGTTCCCCAAACTATGGTGCCCCCTTTGCTTTGTTCCCCGGCAATGCGCAGCATTGTCCGATCGCACCCCCCCATACTTACCTAGTCCTGGTGTCCCTCCCGGTGTCCTCGGTCTTCTCGCATGGGCGCCGCCATCTTGGAAAATGGCGGGCGCATGCGCAGTGCGCCGGCCGAATCTGCCAGCCGGCAGATTCGTTCCTTGCACATTTTGATCGCTGCGATAGGTTCTATCACATCGATCAAAATAAAAAAATAGTAAATAAACCCCCCCCCTTTATCACCCCCATAGGTAGAAACAATAATAAAATACCGAAAATATATTTATTTTTGTTTTTCTGTTAGGATTAGGGGTAGGGTTAGGGTTAGGGGTAGGGTTAGGAGTAGGGTTAGGGGTAGGGTTAGGGTTAGGGGTAGGGTTGCACTTAGGGTTGCACTTAGGGATAGAGTTGCACTTAGGGATAGAGTTGCACTTAGGGATAGAGTTGCACTTAGGGTTGCACTTAGGGATAGGGTTGCACTTAGGGTTGCACTTAGGGATAGGGTTGCACTTAGGGTTGCACTTAGGGATAGGGTTGCACTTAGAGTTGCACTTAGGGCTGCACTTAGGGTTAGTGTTGCACTTAGGGTTGCACTTAGGGATAGGGTTGCACTTAGGGTTGCACTTAGGGTTGCACTTAGGGATAGGGTTGCACTTAGGGATAGGGTTACACTTAGGGATAGGGTTGCACTTAGGGATAGGGTTAGAATTAGGGTTAGAATTAGGGTTAGGGTTACAATTAGGGTTAGAGTTAGGGTTAGAATTAGGGCTAGGGTTGGAATTAGGGTTAGAATTAGGCTATGTGCACATGGTGCAGATTTGGCTGCGTAGCAGTTTTCCATCACATTTACGGTACCACGTAAACCTATGGAAAACCAAATCCGCTGTGCCCATGGTGCGGAAAATACAGCGCGGAAACGCTGCGTTGTATTTTCCGCAGCATGTAAATTCTTTGTGCGGATTCCGCAGCGTTTTACACCTGCTCCATAATAGGAATCCGCAGGTGAAATCAACACAAAAAACACTGGAAATCCGCAGTAAATCCGCAGGTAAAGCGCAGTACGTTTTACCTGCAGATTTTTCAAAAACAGTCATTTTGTGCCATTTTGGTTGGTGGTGTGCCCCGGGATTTTTTAAGTATAAAAAGTGTGCCGCGGCTCAAAAAAGGTTGAAAATCACTGTTCTAGAATATGTATGTGTAGTGTATAGCACAGTTCACGTAGTATATTGTGCAGCCCACGCAGTACATTGCACAGCCCATGCAGTACATGGCGCAGCCCACGCAGTACATTGCACAGCCCACGCAGTACATTGCACAGCCAACGCAGTACATTGCACAGCCAACGCAGTACATTGCACAGCCAACGCAGTACATTGCGCAACCAACGCAGTACATTGCGCAGCGCACGTAGTACATTGCGCAGCCCACGTAGTACATTGCGCAGCCCACGTTGTACATTGCGCAGCCCACGTTGTACATTGTGCAGCCCATGTACTACATAGTGGAGCCCACGTAGTACCTTGCGCAGCCTACGTAGTACATTGCGCAGCCCACGTAGTATATTGCGTAGCCCACGTAGTGTATTGCGCAGCCTATGTTCTATATTGCGCAGCCCACGTAGTATATTGCGCAGCCCACTTTGTATATTGCGCAGCCCACGTTGTATATTGCGCAGCCCATGTAGTATATTGCGCAGTCCACATAGTATATTGCACAGCCCACGCAGTATATTGACCAGCCCACGTTGTATATTGCGCAGCCCTCGATGTATATTGCGCAGCCCACGTTGTACATTGCGCAGCCCGCGTATTATACTGCGCAGCCCACGTAGTATATTGCCCAGCCCATGTAGTATATTGCGCAGGCCTCGTTGTATATTGCCCAGCCCATGTAGTATATTGCGCAGTCCACGTAGTATATTGCACAGCCCACGCAGTATATTGCCCAGCTTACGTTGTATATTGCACAGCCCACGTTGTATATTGCGCAGCCCACGTAGTATATGGCCCAGCCTACGTTGTATATTGCGCAGCCCACGTATTATACTGCGCAGGCCACGTTGTATATTGCCCAGCCCATGTAGTATATTGCGCAGTCCACGCAGTATATTGCACAGCCCACGCAGTATATTGCCCAGCCTACGTTGTATATTGCGCAGTCCACGCAGTATATTGCCCAGCCCACGTTGTATATTGCGCAGCCCACGTATTATACTGCGCAGGCCACGTAGTATATTGTCCAGCCCATGTAGTATATTGCGCAGGCCACGTTGATATATTGCGCAGCCCACGTATATAGCAATGTGAGCATGATATCCCTGTTAAAAAAAAAAAAAAGAAAATAAAAATAGTTATATACTCACCTTCTGTTGGCGCCTGGATCCAGGAAGCGGTTACCGACGCTTGGGATCTACCGAAGCTCCGCCGAGCCGCTGGCGCCGGCCGCCATCTTCCTTTCCCAGGATGCATTGCGAAATGACCCAAAATACTTAGCGGTCTCGCGAGACCGCTAAGTCTTCTGGGTAATTTCAGAATGCATCGCCGGGAACAGAAGATGGCGGCCGGTGCGAGCAGCTCGGCGGACTACGGAGGGTGAGTATAGCAGGTTTTTTGTTTTTTATTAGTTTTAACATTACATTTTTTTACTATTGATGCCGCATAGGCAGCGTCAATAGTAAAAAATTGGGGACACACAGGGTTAATAGCAGCGGTTACGGAGTGCGTTACCAGCGGCATAACGCGGTCCAATACCGCCAGCATTAACCCTGTGTGAGCGGTGACCGGACAGCGTATGCGGGCGCCGGGCAGTGAGTGCGGGGAATAAGGAGCGGCCATTTTCTTCCGGACTGTGCGCGTCGCTGATTGGTCATGGCAATGGTCGTGGGCGTTTTGCCACGACCAATCAGCGACTTGGATTCCATGACAGACACAGGCCGCGACCAATGAATATTCGTGACAGGACAGACAGACGGAAGTGACCCTTAGACAATTATATAGTAGATAAATTGGGTAGATTGGATAATGAATAACGAGATGCTGCTTTTTTGTGAAAAGAGTGAATCAAGTGAATCATGACAAGTAGGGTTGAGCGAAACGGATCGTTCATTTTCATAAGTCGCCGACTTTTGGCAAAGTCGGCGTCTCATGAAACCGAGCCGATCCCTGTGTGGGGTCTGCCATGCGGTACGCGACTTTCGCGCCAAAGTCGCGTTTCAATGACGCTAAAAGCGCCATTTCTCAGCCAATGAAGGTGGACGCAGAGTGTGGGCAGCGTGATGACATAGATCTCAGTCCCCACCATCTTAGAGAAGGGCATTGCAGTGATTGGCTTGCTTTCTGCGGCGTCACAGGGGCTATAAAGGGGCGTTCCCGCCGACCGCCATCTTACTGCTGCTGATCTGAGCGTAGGGAGAGGTTGCTGCAGCTTCTTCGGAAGCAGGGATAGTGATAGGCAGGGTACATAAAGCTACAAACCGCTTGTGCTGTTGCGATTTCCACTGTCCAACACCACCTTTTGATTGCAGGGACAGTGGAAGCTACATTTTTTTTTCCTCAGCTCTGTAGCTCATTGGGCTGCACTAGAAGGCTCCCTGATAGCTGCGTTGCTGTGCCTGTGTGTACTCCGCTGTGCAAACCAACTGCTTTTTTCAAAGCACAAATCCTGTTTTTCCTTCCTTTCTGCACAGCTATCTTGTGTGTTTGTCCACACTTTTGTGTGCAGCAGTCCTTTTTATAGCTGCCTGCCATACTTTTCTGAGATAACTGCAGGGAGATAAATATTGGCAAGTCTGCCTCCGTGCCATTGCTGTGTGTGGTATCTGTCTCTCATTGTGTGGCACCGAAAACACTGTGTAATACTTGGCCTTTTTTTTGGGGGGGGGGTACATTCTCCCTTTTCCAAAAAAAAAAATTAGTGGGAGATAAATATTGGCAAGTCTGCCTCCGTGCCATTGCTGTGTGTGGTATCTGTCTCTCATTGTGTGCCACCGAAAACACTGTGTAATACTTGGCCATTTTTTTTTTTTTTTGCTAAATTCTCCTTTTTCCCCAAAAAAAATTAGTGGGAGATAAATATTGGCAAGTCTGCCTCCGTGCCATTGCTGTGTGTGGCATCTGTCTGTCATTGTGTGCCACCGAAAACACTGTGTAATACTTGGCCATTTGTTTTTTTTTTTTGCTAAATTCTCCCTTTTCCCCAAAAAAAATTAGTGGGAGATAAATATTGGCAAGTCTGCCTCCGTGCCATTGCTGTGTGTGGTATCTGTCTCTCATTGTGTGCCACCGAAAACACTGTGTAATACTTGGCCCTTTTTTTTTTTTGCTAAATTCTCCCTTTTCCCCAAAAAAAATTAGTGGGAGATAAATATTGGCAAGTCTGCCTCCGTGCCATTGCTGTGTGTGGTGTTGTGAATTTGGATTCTGGGCTCCCCCGGTGGCTACTGGTGGAATTGAACTGGTGTTTTCATCTTCTCTGTTCACCTGTTCCCATCAAGATGTGGGAGTCGCTATATAACCTTGCTGCTCTGTTAGTTTCTTGCCGGTCAACAATGTTATCAGAAGCCTCTCTGTGCTTGTTCCTGCTCCTAGACAACTACTAGATAAGTTGGACTCTTGTCCATGTTTGTTTTTGCATTTTTGTTCCAGTTCACAGCTGTAGTTTCGTTACTGTGTCTGGAAAGCTCTTGTGAACAGGAATTGCCACTCTGGTGTTATGAGTTAATGCCAGAGTTTTAAAGTAATTCCTGGATGGTGTTTTGATAGGGTTTTCAGCTGACCATGAAAGTGTCCTTTCTGTCTTCTGCTATGTAGTAAGTGGACCTCAAATTTGCTAAACCTATTTTCATACTACGTTTGTTATTTCATCTTAATTCACCGCCAATACATGTGGGGGGCCTCTGTCTCCTTTCGGGGTATTTCTCTAGAGGTGAGCTAGGACTAATATTTTCCTCTGCTAGCATTATTTAGTCCTCCGGCTGGTGCTGGGCATCTAGAATCAACGTAGGCATGCTACCCGGCCACTGCTAGTTGGGCGTTAGGTTTAGTTCATGGTCAGCTCAGTTCCCATCTTCCAAGAGCTAGTTCCTATATATGCTGATGCTATGTTCTCTTGCCATTGAGAACATGACAGTTTGACCGGCCCACAAAGTGTTAATTGTTTGGGCTGAAGCAGGAGAAAAAGAAGTGTTTAAGGGAATTTTTTTTTTTTCCCCTCAGAGTTTTGCTGCCTAGCCCTTAATTGCTGTCTAGCTGCTTCTTACCTCCTCTTAACCCTTGAATGGCTCTGTGTCCACCTGTTTGTAATGGATCTTCAGAGTGTAACTGCAGGTTTGAATAATCTCGCCACGAAGGTACAAAATTTGCAAGACTTTGTTTGTCATGCACCTGTATCTGAGCCGAGAATTCCTTGGCCGGAATTTTTCTCGGGGAATAGATCTGGGTTTCAGAATTTTCGAAATAATTGCAAATTATTTTTGTCCCTGAAATTTCGCTCTGCCGGAGACCCTGCACAGCAGGTCAGGATTGTGATTTCCTTGCTCCGGGGCGACCCTCAAGACTGGGCTTTTTCATTGACACCAGGGGATCCTGCGTTGCTCAATGTGGATGCGTTTTTTCTGGCCTTGGGGTTGCTTTATGACGAACCTCATTTGGAGCTTCAGGCAGAAAAAACTTTGATGTCCCTATCTCAGGGGCAAGATGAAGCGGAAATTTACTGTCAAAGATTCCGTAAATGGTCTGTGCTTACTCAGTGGAATGAGTGCGCCCTGGCGGCGACTTTCAGAGAGGGTCTCTCTGATGCCATTAAGGATGTTATGGTGGGGTTCCCTGTGCCTGCGGGTCTGAATGAGTCCATGACAATGGCTATTCAGATCGATAGGCGTTTGCGGGAGCGCAAACCAGTGCACCATCTGGCGGTGTCCACTGAGAAGTCGCCAGAGAGTATGCAGTGTGATAGAATTCTGTCCCGAAGCGAGCGGCAGAATTTTAGACGGAAAAATGGGTTGTGTTTCTATTGTGGTGATTCTACTCATGTTATATCAGCATGCTCTAAGCGCACTAAAAAGCTTGGTAAATCTGTTTCCATTTGCACCTTACCGTCTAAGTTTATTCTATCTGTGACCTTGATTTGCTCTTTGTCATCTATTACCACGGACGCCTATGTCGACTCTGGCGCCGCTTTGAGTCTTATGGATTGGTCCTTTGCCAAACGCTGTGGGTATGATTTAGAGCCTTTGGAGACTCTTATTCCTCTGAAGGGGATTGACTCCACCCCATTGGCTAATAATAAACCACAATACTGGACACAAGTAACTATGCGTATTAATCCGGATCACCAGGAGATTATTCGCTTTCTGGTGCTGTATAATCTACATGATGATTTGGTGCTAGGATTGCCTTGGCTGCAATCTCACAACCCAGTCCTCGACTGGAGAGCTATGTCTGTGTTGAGCTGGGGATGTAAGGGGGCTCATGGGGACGTACCTGTGGTTTCCATTTCATCATCTATTCCCTCTGAAATTCCTGAGTTCCTGTCTGACTATCGTGACGTCTTTGAAGAATCCAAGCTTGGTTCATTACCTCCGCACCGAGAGTGCGATTGTGCCATAGATTTAATCCCGGGTAGTAAATACCCAAAGGGTCGTTTATTTAATCTGTCTGTGCCTGAACATGCTGCTATGCGAGAATATATAAAGGAGTCCTTGGAAAAGGGACATATTCGTCCATCGTCATCTCCCTTAGGAGCCGGCTTTTTCTTTGTGTCAAAAAAAGACGGCTCTTTGAGACCATGTATTGATTATCGGCTTTTGAATAAAATCACTGTAAAATATCAATACCCATTGCCGTTGCTGACTGATTTGTTTGCTCGCATAAAGGGGGCCAAGTGGTTCTCTAAGATTGACCTTCGTGGGGCGTATAATTTGGTGCGAATCAGGCAGGGGGATGAGTGGAAAACCGCATTTAATACGCCCGAGGGCCACTTTGAGTATTTAGTGATGCCTTTTGGTCTTTCAAATGCTCCGTCAGTTTTCCAGTCCTTTATGCATGATATTTTTCGCGATTATTTGGATAAATTTATGATTGTGTATCTGGATGATATTCTGATTTTTTCGGATGACTGGGACTCTCATGTCCAGCAAGTCAGGAGGGTTTTCCAGGTTTTGCGGTCTAATTCTTTGTGTGTGAAGGGTTCTAAGTGTGTTTTTGGGGTACAGAGGATTTCCTTTTTGGGATATATTTTTTCTCCCTCTTCCATTGAAATGGATCCTGTCAAGGTTCAAGCTATTTGTGATTGGACGCAGCCCTCTTCTCTTAAGAGTCTTCAGAAATTTTTGGGCTTTGCTAACTTTTATCGTCGATTTATTGCTGGTTTTTCGGATATTGCTAAGCCATTGACCGATTTGACTAAGAAGGGTGCTGATGTTGCTGATTGGTCCCCTGACGCTGTGGAGGCCTTTCGGGAGCTTAAGCGCCGTTTTTCCTCTGCCCCTGTGTTGCGTCAGCCTGATGTTGCTCTACCTTTTCAGGTTGAGGTCGACGCTTCTGAGATCGGAGCTGGGGCAGTGTTGTCGCAGAAAAGTTCTGACTGCTCCGTGATGAGGCCTTGTGCCTTCTTTTCCCGTAAATTTTCGCCCGCTGAGCGGAATTATGATGTTGGGAATCGGGAGCTTTTGGCCATGAAGTGGGCTTTTGAGGAGTGGCGCCATTGGCTTGAGGGGGCCAGACATCAGGTGGTGGTATTGACTGACCACAAAAACTTGATTTATCTTGAGACCGCCAGGCGCCTGAATCCTAGACAGGCGCGCTGGTCATTATTTTTCTCTCGGTTTAATTTTGTGGTGTCATACCTACCGGGTTCTAAGAATGTTAAGGCGGATGCCCTTTCTAGGAGTTTTGAGCCTGACTCGCCTGGTAACTCTGAGCCCACAGGTATCCTTAAGGATGGAGTGGTATTGTCAGCCGTTTCTCCAGACCTGCGGCGGGCCTTGCAGGAGTTTCAGGCGGATAGACCGGATCGTTGCCCACCTGATAAACTGTTTGTTCCTGATGATTGGACCAGTAGAGTCATCTCTGAGGTTCATTCTTCTGCGTTGGCAGGTCATCCTGGCATTTTTGGTACCAGGGATTTGGTGGCAAGGTCCTTCTGGTGGCCTTCCCTGTCACGAGATGTGCGAGGCTTTGTGCAGTCTTGTGACGTTTGTGCTCGGGCCAAGCCTTGTTGCTCTCGGGCTAGTGGATTATTGTTGCCCTTGCCCATTCCTAAGAGGCCTTGGACGCACATCTCGATGGATTTTATTTCAGATCTGCCTGTTTCTCAGAAGATGTCTGTCATCTGGGTGGTGTGTGACCGTTTCTCTAAGATGGTCCATTTGGTTCCTCTGCCCAAGTTGCCTTCTTCTTCCGAGTTGGTTCCTCTGTTTTTTCAAAATGTTGTTCGTTTGCATGGTATTCCTGAGAATATCATTTCTGACAGAGGGACCCAATTCGTGTCTAGATTTTGGCGGGCATTCTGTGCTAGGATGGGCATAGATTTATCTTTTTCGTCCGCTTTCCATCCTCAGACGAATGGCCAGACCGAGCGGACTAATCAGACCCTGGAGACATATCTGAGGTGTTTTGTGTCTGCTGACCAGGATGATTGGGTTGCTTTTTTGCCATTGGCAGAGTTCGCTCTCAATAATCGGGCCAGCTCTGCCACTTTGGTGTCCCCGTTTTTCTGTAATTCGGGGTTTCATCCTCGATTTTCCTCTGGTCAGGTGGAATCTTCGGATTGTCCTGGAGTGGATGCTGTGGTGGAGAGATTGCATCAGATCTGGGGGCAGGTGGTGGACAATTTGAGGTTGTCCCAGGAGAAGACTCAGCTTTTTGCCAACCGCCACCGTCGTGTTGGTCCTCGGCTTTGTGTTGGGGATTTGGTGTGGTTGTCTTCTCGTTTTGTCCCTATGAGGGTCTCTTCTCCTAAGTTTAAGCCTCGGTTCATCGGCCCGTATAAGATATTGGAGATTCTTAACCCTGTTTCCTTCCGTTTGGACCTCCCTGCATCCTTCTCTATTCATAACGTTTTTCATCGGTCATTATTGCGCAGGTATGAGGTACCGGTTGTGCCTTCCGTTGAGCCTCCTGCTCCGGTGTTGGTTGAGGGTGAGTTGGAGTACGTTGTGGAGAAAATCTTAGACTCTCGTGTTTCCAGACGGAGACTCCAGTATCTGGTCAAGTGGAAGGGATACGGCCAGGAGGATAATTCTTGGGTGAATGCATCTGATGTTCATGCCTCTGATCTGGTTCGTGCCTTTCATAGGGCCCATCCTGATCGCCCTGGTGGTTCTGGTGAGGGTTCGGTGCCCCCTCCTTGAGGGGGGGGTACTGTTGTGAATTTGGATTCTGGGCTCCCCCGGTGGCTACTGGTGGAATTGAACTGGTGTTTTCATCTTCTCTGTTCACCTGTTCCCATCAAGATGTGGGAGTCGCTATATAACCTTGCTGCTCTGTTAGTTTCTTGCCGGTCAACAATGTTATCAGAAGCCTCTCTGTGCTTGTTCCTGCTCCTAGACAACTACTAGATAAGTTGGACTCTTGTCCATGTTTGTTTTTGCATTTTTGTTCCAGTTCACAGCTGTAGTTTCGTTACTGTGTCTGGAAAGCTCTTGTGAACAGGAATTGCCACTCTGGTGTTATGAGTTAATGCCAGAGTTTTAAAGTAATTCCTGGATGGTGTTTTGATAGGGTTTTCAGCTGACCATGAAAGTGTCCTTTCTGTCTTCTGCTATGTAGTAAGTGGACCTCAAATTTGCTAAACCTATTTTCATACTACGTTTGTTATTTCATCTTAATTCACCGCCAATACATGTGGGGGGCCTCTGTCTCCTTTCGGGGTATTTCTCTAGAGGTGAGCTAGGACTAATATTTTCCTCTGCTAGCATTATTTAGTCCTCCGGCTGGTGCTGGGCATCTAGAATCAACGTAGGCATGCTACCCGGCCACTGCTAGTTGTGCGTTAGGTTTAGTTCATGGTCAGCTCAGTTCCCATCTTCCAAGAGCTAGTTCCTATATATGCTGATGCTATGTTCTCTTGCCATTGAGAACATGACAGTGTGGCATCTGTCTGTCATTGTGTGGCACCGAAAACACTGTGTAATACTTGGCCATTTTTTTTTTTTTTTGGGTACATTCTCCCTTTTCCAAAAAAAAAATTAGTGAGAGATAAATATTGGCAAGTCTGCCTCCGTGCCATTGCTGTGTGTGGCATCTGTCTCTCATTGTGTGCCACCGAAAACCAGTGTGTGATACTTGGCCATTTTTTTTGTTTTTGGGGACATTCTCCCTTTTCTAAAAAAAATAGTTAGTGGGAGATAAATATTGGCAAGTCTGCCTCCGTGCCAGTCCTGTGTGTGGCATCTGTCTCTCATTGTGTGCCACCGAAAACCAGTGTGTGATACTTGGCCATTTTGTTTGTTTTTGTGTACATTCTCCCTTTTCAAAAAAAAATAATTAGTGGGAGATAAATATTGGCAAGTCTGCCTCCGTGACATTGCTGTGGGTGGCATCTCTCTCTCATTGTGTGCCACCGAAAACCACTGTGTAATACTGGGCCTTTTTTTTTGGGGGGGGGGGTAAATTCTCCCTTTTAAAAAAAAAAATAATTAGTGGGAGATAAATATTGGCAAGTCTGCTTGAGTGCTGCTCCTGTGTGTGCCATATGTCTCAAATTATTGGGGCACAGAAAGCCTAGTGTGTAACATTGGGCCTGATTTTCCTTTCAGTGTCAGGCACCTATAAAGGTATATATAAATCCTACAGAAGTTTGAGTTCACCTTATAAGTTGTTTTACAGTAACAAATAGCATTACTTTGGTTACGTTTTGCAAACAATGAGGAAGTCTAGTGGAAGAGGTCGTGGCCGTGGGCGGTCATTGTCAGCTGGTAATGATGGTAGTGGTGGTGGAGCATCAGGTGGTCGTGGTAAAAGCAGTACAGCACCTAAGTCTCGAGTTGTTGAGCCAAAAACGTCGTCTGCCTACACAAGGCCTCGAATTCTCTCTTTTCTGGGAGTAGGAAAACCACTTTTGAAGCCGGAGCAGGAGGAACAAGTATTGGCTTTCATTGCTCACTCTGCCTCTAGCTCTTTCGCCTCCTCCTCGGAAAGTGCCAAATGTCAGAGCAGTGCATCATCAGTGGATGCTCCCGGTCAGGAACAAGTCGCTTCCTTGTGTCCTTCACCCAGAACAACAGTGAAGGATGCGTCAGTCGACACAACAGGTTACTCCATGGAGCTCTTTACACATACCGTTCCTGGGTTAGACAGTGAAACAGTTAACAGGCCATGCCCATTAGAAGTTGAATCGGACATGGAGTGCACAGATGCACAGCCACAGCCAGATTACTATGCTGTTCCTTTGACTCAGACCAGAACATTGCCCTCGCAGTGTACTGAGGCAGAATCAAACCCAGCGGAGACTATGGTGCCCCCTCACGAACGCTATACCACCGGCTTACACGGTGACACAGACGAAGTTGCACACGACATAGAAGAGGAGGTCATAGATGACCCAGTTGTTGACCCCGATTGGCAGCCATTGGGGGAACAGGGTGCAGGCGGCAGTAGTTCAGAAGCGGAGGAGGAGGAGCCGCAGCAGGCATCAACATCACAACAGGTTCCATCTACCGTGCCCGTATCTGGCCAAAAACGCGTGGCAAAACCAAAACCTGTTGGAGGACAGCGTGGCCATCCGGTTAAAGAAGCTCAGTCTGCAATGCCTGAAAAGTTATCCGATAGTAGAAAGAGTGCAGTCTGGCATTTTTTTAAACAACATCCAAATGATCAGCGCAAAGTCATCTGTCAAAAATGTTCAACTACCTTAAGCAGAGGTCAGAATCTTAAAAGTCTAAATACAAGTGCAGCGCCCCAGAGTCCTGGTCGTTGCAGTACTGTGGCTCCGCCACTAAGGGGAGCTATGGTACGTCTGATGGCACTGAAGGAGTTCATCTGACCAGGTATCACAGACACCAATACATTTCACAGCCGGGCCTCCAGGGGGAGCTAAGGGTTCTATTCATTAGGCCACTCCTCACATACTGGTAAAACTGGGGGTCAGGCAGGAAGTTAGGGAGAAAGCTGACTGGATTGGAACCAGGCAACACCTTGTGGCAGGGGGTGTTGTGGGAGAAGATTCAGTAGGGTCCCTGTCAGGGGTGGGATCCTGACAGAGGCCTGGCAACTTGAGAGAACGTAACGGGACCGTGCCTGCTCAGTATAGCGGCGGTGCCCAAGGAAGGATTAGAAGCGAGATAGATTGTGCTGAGTGAGAAACGAGATCAAAGCAATAAGGAGAATACCAGTAGGAGTCGTGCTGTGAGACCGAGGCAACATCCTACTGAGGCGCACAACCGGCGGCCGGAACGCCGAGGGAGTATTACAATATTCAGCTTCAGGCAATACTCTAAACCAACGGCAGGACAGTCAGTCTAAGGCGGGCTGTCTCACCTAAATCACCTATGCAGTCTTGGGGGGCAACTTGTGGAGAGGGGCGACTCTAGGGTCCCGGAAGAGCTCCGAGCCTACCCGTCATACGGGTGCCGTCCTAACCGTAACATCAGGGAGGGACGGAGGATTAGCAGAACATCATCTAATCGAGTTGTGAGGGAACTTAAGAAACGGACACAACAGTTGTGGGGACTTTCCGTAAGCACAGCAGGGAAGGACCGCAACACCTAGCGCTAGAAGGGAGGCACAGATTTCCACCTGCTAAGAGAACTCTGGAGGTGCCATTGGACCGGCCGGACTTGCGCAGCCTGGTTATCCGGATTCCGGACTGAGGACCCAGAGACCTTCAGTAAAGAGGTAAAGAGACTGCAACCTGGTGTCCTCGTTATTTACTGCACCGCACCACCACCACCATCCACATCTATTATTCACTGTGCGCCCCTCGGCAGGGTCACGGACCGGGGCCTAGCCACCGTGACAACCCCAGAGCAGAGACTCAGAGGCCCGGTACCGGGTACCCCTCGGCCCTGCGGCAGTGGGGGCGCTGCAAACTTGGCGTCACGAACAGGATCTACTTAAGCCTGAAGAATCAGGTCATGTGTGCCTTGGAACTGTGATTTATTGTATTTGAACTGTGACTTATTACAAGGACTGTGCTGTGCCATTTGCCGCCAAAATCCGCCGCCATTAGAGCGCTGAGGAGAGCGCAGGAGAAGAAGAGGGGCGTGGAGTAGGCGTGGACAAGCTGAAGAGCGCGAACGACAATGGCCGCCCAGTCTAAATATTTCTGCACCGTGAGGACGTGTCCGTCAGCAGCAGAAATCCGCCTCCTAATCCTCAATGGAGGGCGGAGACAGAGAAAACGAAACCGCCCACGAAGGAGAGAGCGGGAAAAGAACCAGGAAGTGACTCACGTGGAGGACGCCATGGCCAGCAGCTCCGAACCCGAAAGTGGGGTTGAAGCGGGAGTTTCCCCCAACTACCCGGATGAGCGCAGCAGCCAGTTCTCCACGGACAACACCGATCTCTTACAGGCTGAGACGGAGGACTTGATCGACCAGCTCCTTCAGCTGAACATGACGGTCCAGGCTCCGCACCAGGTAGCGCCGGAAGAAGGTCCTCAGGCGTCGGATCCTGCACCGTTACCGGAGCAACCGCTGAGATCCTCGCCGACCCCACCAGAGGAATCCGCCGCGGAGGAGGAGCCTGCATCGGCTGGTGAGTCCGCCGACCCCGTCCCGCCGGCCGAGGGCTTGCTAGTAGGCCCCGTTGCGGCACCCCCTCTCCCTGGAACCCATAGACTCCAGCACTTGTTGCCATGGGAGGAGCCCACGGGTCTGGAACACCGCCTGAAGGCCCCGATTTCACCCACTGCCTTGCTATGTGAGGTCCGTGCGAAGCGCACAGTGTGCCGCTGGGTGAACCCAGGAATCAACCTTATGGGGTTCCCCGGGGTGAAGACCCAGGAGGGAGAGATGGTACAGGCCCTAAGCTGGGAGGAATACCAGGTCCAGCTAGTGCAGCAATGGGAGGAGACACGGAAAGAATATCAGGCCGGGCTGGAGGCCGCCCATCAGAAAGATCTGGCGGTCAAGGACCGGGCCCGCAAGGACCCAACCGCTCACCAGGCCCCGCGCAGGCAGGGCATCATCACCACCTTCAAGCTCCGCGGAGGCTGGGGCTTCATTAAAGAGCCGGGCCTGTATGCTGAGGTGTTTGTGAACCGAAGAGATGTCGAGTCGCACCTCAGAGAGGGCCACCCAGACCGGGATCTCTACCCGGGGGATGAAGTCTCATACACCAGGCACTTTGGGGAAAAAGGGTGGTTTGCCCTGAACGTCCGCAAGGGGCCGAACCCTGTGATACCACCGATTAGGGTGCTGGTGAAGCTAACCCCTGTAGCAAAGGTGCCCCCTTGTGGTCAGGCCGTGGTCGTTGCCAGGACCACCGAGGACACCCCCACGTGCACTATGGTCAAGACCACGACATGCAGCATTGTCACCTCCACCACCCTCGTGGCCAAGGAGGCACCTCTTCCGGTGGGTGGTGCCCGTGCTGCTGCAGAACTGAAGACTGTGGGTACACAGACCCCCAGGTGGGACCACAGACCTCCTTATGCAGTACCGGGCGGCTCGCAATACCCAAAGGGGTTGCCTCCGCCGGTGCTGCCTCCTGAATGGTTCAAATAAATGTTTTAGTATTTTGAACATGTATATAGTTCTTTAAACTGTTTGTTTCCTGACTTTGCTGCTAAACCCGTCCAGGGTAAATTCTTAAAGGGATCCCTTTGTTGACCCGGGATCCCTATTGTTTCTTATTTTTGTTTATTTTCTATGTTCTTTCCTCATTATCAAGAACTGCCGCAATCATGAACAGTGCATGATACAAACTGCTTGTAAATAGTTTGCACCTTCTTAAAGGTGCTCCCTACTGGTTTTACTTAAAGAAGGACTCTTTGCGAAGATACCGCACCGGAGCCTTTGCTGAGTACGGACTGGTAGCTTGAGAAGCTGTGCTACCTCATAAAGACTTGATCCCCTCTTAAAGGGGATGTCCACTTGTTGCACTTAAAGAATGGTATTGCTTTAAGACAGATAGATAGCAATAATGTCTTAAAAAGAGAAAGTAATGATGCTGATATGTAAGAGTTAAATGTAGCTAACTAGTTAATTGTAAGAAATGTTTGATAATGTTGATAGAAGATGAAGACAGAAAGTAAACCCGTACGGGGTTAGTCAGTGAGTCCTCTTAGGAGCCATGTAGGGATGGCTCAGTGATTTCAAACTGAAAGTAAATGTTATGTTCTATACTGTGTATAGTAGTTGAAAAGGCAGTAGGCCCGGGCTGAACGGGGCGGTCCTGTAAAGAAAGGAGAGGCAGTAGGTCTGGAGCCGTTAGGACAGGCGGTCCTGCAGATTTAACGAAGGAGAATGAAAGAGAAACAGTTAATTAATATTATAATGTTCAGCATAAGTCTTTAGTGGATAGGAAGCGTACGTCCTTAAAGGCAATGTTAACTTATTATTCAAAAGTTTGCACTAAGTAGAATACCCGGTTTGGTAACAGGAGTTGTCTATAGCCTGTAATTTATAATGTTTAACCATGTTTGTAACGTTCAAGTGTCCTCACCTCCCATAAAGGGAAGCTCTGTTCAAGCTTACTTATTGTTATTGCAGTTTCAAAATTGTATGTCTTTTTGCTAACCTGTATTGTTGTTTTCTTACCAGTCCCGGAGAACTGGATTTAACCGGGGGGAGTGCAGCGCCCCAGAGTCCTGGTCGTTGCAGTACTGTGGCTCCGCCACTAAGGGGAGCTATGGTACGTCTGATGGCACTGAAGGAGTTCTGTTATGACCCCAATGGCAGAGGGTCTCAAAAGTACATACCAAGTCTGCAAACATAAAAAACCAGCTCATAGGGCAGTGGTAACTGGGCTAACCGTATATCTAATCCTAGCACCACAAATAGCAGCAGCCGGGGAACGTGCCTACGTTGGTTCTAGACGTCTCGCGCCAGCCGGAGAACTAACTAACCCTAGAAGGGAAAAGATAGACCTTTCTTGCCTCCAGAGAAAAGACCCCAAAAGTTGGATACAAGCCCCCCACAAATAATAACGGTGAGGTAAGGAGAAAAGACAAACGTAAGAATGAACTAGATATTTAGCAAAGAGAGGCCCACTGACTAATAGCAGAATATAGTAAGATGACTTATACGGTCAGCAAAAACCCTATCAAAATTTCCACGCTGGATATTCAAGAACCCCCGAACCGTCTAACGGCCCGGGGGAAGAATACCAGCCCCCTAGAGCTTCCAGCAAAATCAGGAATCACATTTAGTACAAGCTGGACAGAAAATAAGAGCCATACAAATAACCAAAAAACAAGGAAGCACGACTTAGCTTAATTTTGCAAGAACCAGGACCAGCAGACAGGAGCAAACAGAAAGGATCTGATTACAACGATGCCAGGCACTGGACTGAGAATCCAGGAAGCTTATATAGCAACACCCCTGGACTAACGACCCAGGTGGGTGCCAAACTGAGAAAGACAATCCCAGAGTCATATCACCAGTGACCACAAGAGGGAGCCAAAAAAGTCTAATTCACAACAGTACCCCCCCTTTAAGGAGGGGTCACCGAACCCTCACCAAGACCACCAGGGCGATCAGGATGAGCAGCGTGAAAGGCACGAACTAAGTCGGCCGCATGCACATCAGAGGCAACCACCCAGGAATTATCCTCCTGACCATAGCCCTTCCACTTGACCAGATACTGAAGCCTCCGCCTGGAGAGACGAGAATCCAATATCTTCTCCACCACGTACTCCAACTCGCCCTCAACCAACACCGGAGCAGGAGGCTCAACAGAAGGAACCACAGGTACAACGTACCGCCGCAACAAAGACCTATGGAACACGTTGTAAATGGCAAACGACACCGGAAGATCCAAGCGAAAGGACACAGGATTAAAGATTTCCAATATCTTGTAAGGACCGATGAAGCGAGGCTTAAATTTAGGAGAGGAGACCTTCATAGGAACAAATCGAGAAGACAGCCATACCAAATCCCCAACACGAAGTCGGGGACCCACACTGCGGCGGCGGTTGGCAAAACGCTGAGCCTTCTCCTGTGACAACTTCAAGTTGTCCACCACATGATTCCAGATCTGCTGCAACCTATCCACCACGGAATCTACCCCAGGACAGTCAGAAGGCTCCACATGTCCCGAGGAAAAACGGGGATGGAAACCAGAGTTGCAAAAAAAAGGCGAAACCAAAGTAGCGGAACTAGCCCGATTATTAAGGGCAAACTCAGCCAACGGCAAGAAGGTCACCCAATCATCCTGATCTGCAGAAACAAAACACCTCAAATAAGCCTCCAGAGTCTGATTAGTTCGCTCCGTTTGTCCATTAGTCTGAGGATGAAAGGCAGACGAAAACGACAAATCAATGCCCATCGTAGCACAAAAGGATCGCCAGAACCTGGAAACAAACTGGGATCCTCTGTCAGACACAATATTCTCAGGAATGCCGTGTAAACGAACCACATTCTGAAAGAACAAAGGAACCAGATCGGAAGAGGAAGGCAGCTTAGGCAAAGATACCAAATGGACCATCTTGGAAAAGCGATCACATACCACCCAGATGACAGACATGCCCTGAGACACCGGAAGATCTGAAATTAAATCCATGGAAATGTGTGTCCAAGGCCTCTTCGGGACAGGCAAGGGCAAGAGCAACCCGCTGGCACGAGAACAGCAAGGCTTAGCTCGAGCACAAGTCCCACAGGACTGCACAAATGACCGCACATCCCGTGACAAGGAAGGCCACCAAAAGGACCTAGCCACCAGATCTCTGGTGCCAAAAATTCCCGGATGCCCTGCCAACACCAAGGAATGAACCTCGGAAATGACTCTGCTGGTCCACTTATCAGGAACAAACAGTCTGTCAGGTGGACAAGAGTCAGGTCTACCAGCCTGAAATCTCTGCAACACACGTCGCAAATCCGGAGAAATGGCTGACAAGATAACTCCCTCTTTAAGAATACCAACTGGTTCTACGACTCCAGGAGAGTCAGGCACAAAGCTCCTTGAAAGAGCATCAGCCTTCACATTCTTTGAACGTGGTAAATACGAGACCACAAAGTCAAAACGGGAAAAAAACAATGACCAGCGGGCCTGTCTAGGATTCAGGCGTTTAGCAGACTCGAGATACATCAGATTTTTGTGATCAGTCAAGACCACCACACGATGCTTAGCACCCTCGAGCCAATGACGCCACTCCTCAAATGCCCACTTCATGGCCAACAACTCCCGATTGCCAACATCATAATTCCGCTCAGCAGGCGAAAACTTCCTAGAGAAAAAGGCACATGGTCTCATTACAGAGCAACCAGGGCCTCTCTGCGACAAAACGGCCCCTGCCCCAATCTCAGAAGCATCCACTTCAACCTGAAAGGGCAGTGAGACATCAGGCTGGCACAAAACAGGCGCCGAAGTAAACCGGCGCTTCAACTCTTGGAAAGCTTCCACAGCTGCAGGAGCCCAGTTAGCAACATCAGAACCTTTCTTGGTCATATCCGCCAAAGGTTTAACAACGCTAGAAAAATTAGCGATAAAACGACGGTAGAAGTTAGTTAGAGCGCCCCCACACCGCCGCAGGGCCGAGGGGTACCCGGAGCTGGGCCTCTGGGATCTCAGTCCTGGGGTTGTCACGGTGGCTAGACCCGGTCCGTGGCCCTGTCTGTCAGTGGGGGACGTCCGGTGCAATAAGTGGTGTTGTAACGGTGCAGTTGTGGGGTGCAGGTCGCGGTAAATAATGAGGACACCAGGTTGCAGTCTCTTTACCTCTTTACTGAAGATCTCTGGGTCCTCAATCCAGAATACGGCTCACCAGGCTGCGCAAGTCCGGCCGATCCAATGACACTTCCAGAGTTCTCTTAACAGGAGGAAATCTGTGCCTTCCCCCTAGCGCTATGTGTTGTAGTCCTTCCCTGCTGTGCTTACGGAAAGTACCCCACAACTGTTGTGTCTGTTTCTGATGTTCCCTCACAACTCGACTAGATGATGTTCTGCTAATCCTCCGTCCCTCCCTGAGGTTCGGGTAGGAACGGCACCCGTTTGACGGGTAGGCCTGGAGTTCTTCCGGGACCCTAGAGACGCCCCTCTCCCACAATTGCCTCCCAAGACTTCATAGGTGATTTGAGTTAGACAGCCCGCCTGAGACTGACTGTCCTGCCGCTGTTTGGAGTATTGCTTGAAGCTGAATGTTGTTCTACTCCCTCGGCGTTCCGGCCACCGGTATTGCGCCTCAGTAGGATGTTGCTCCGGTCTTACAGCACGACTCCTACTGGTATTTCTCCTTTGCGTGATCCCGTTTCTCACTCAGCACAACCTATCTCTCTTCTAATCCTTTCTTGGGCACCGCCGCTACCCGGAGCAGGCACGGTCCCGTTACGTTCGTTCTTGTTGCCAAGCCTCTGTCAGGATCCCACCCCTGACAGAGACCCTACTGTATCTTCCCCTACAACACCCTCTGCCACAAGGTGTTGCCTGCTTCCAACCCAGTCAGCTTTCTGATCTAACTTCCTGCCTGACCCCCAGTTTACCCACTATGGTGGGGAGTGGCCTAATGAATAGCACCCTTAGCTCCCCCCGGAGGCCCGGCTGTGAAATGTATTGGTGTCTGTGATACCTGATCAGATGAACTCCTTCAGTGCCATCGGACGCACCATAGCTCCCCATAGTGGCGGAGCCACAGTACTGCAACGACCAGGACTCTGGGGCGCTGCATTAGCAAAACCCAAGAACTTCTGAAGACTTTTAACTGACGCGGGCTGAGTCCAATCATGAATAGCTCGGACCTTGACTGGGTCCATCTCCACCGCAGAAGGGGAAAAAATAAACCCCAAAAAGGGAACCTTCTGTACTCCAAAGAGACACTTTGAGCCCTTAACAAACAAAGCATGCTCACGCAAAACCTGAAATACCATCCTGACCTGCTCTACATGCGAGTCCCAATCATCAGAAAAAACCAGAATATCATCCAGATAAACAATCATAAATTTATCCAGATACTTCCGGAAAATATCATGCATAAAGGACTGAAACACTAAAGGAGCATTAGAGAGCCCAAAAGGCATCACCAAGTACTCAAAATGACCTTCGGGCGTATTAAATGCAGTTTTCCATTCATCTCCCTGCTTAATGCGCACAAGGTTGTACGCACCACGAAGATCTATCTTGGTGAACCACTTGGCACCTTTAATCCGGGCAAACAAGTCCGACAACAGAGGCAAAGGATACTGAAATTTAACAGTGATTTTATTCAGAAGCCGATAGTCAATACAAGGTCTCAAAGATCCGTCCTTCTTGGCCACAAAAAAGAATCCCGCACCAAGAGGGGAAGAGGATGGACGGATATGCCCCTTCTCCAGAGACTCCTTGATATACGAACGCATTGCGGTATGCTCAGGTACAGACAGATTAAATAGTCTTCCCTTAGGAAATGTACTACCTGGAATCAAATCTATGGCGCAGTCACAGTCCCTATGAGGAGGCAGAGCACTGGACCTGGACTCGCTGAATACATCCTGATAATCAGACAAATACTCAGGAACTTCCGAAGGAGTAGAGGAAGCAATAGACACCGGCGGGGAATCACCATGAATTCCCTGACAGCCCCAACTTGACACAGACATTGCCTTCCAATCCAAGACTGGATTATGGGTCTGTAACCATGGCAGACCCAAAACGACCAAATCATGCATTTTATGCAGAACAAGAAAACGAATCACCTCCTGATGTTCAGGAGTCATGCACATGGTTACCTGTGTCCAAAACTGCGGTTTATTTTCCGCCAATGGCGTAGCATCAATACCTCTAAGAGGGATAGGATTTACCAAAGGCTCAAGAACAAAACCACAGCGCTTGGCAAATGACAGATCCATAAGACTCAGGGCAGCACCTGAATCCACAAACGCCATAACAGGGTAGGAAGACAATGAGCAAATTAAAGTCACAGACAAAATAAATTTAGGTTGCAAATTACCAATGGCGACAGGGCTAACAACCCTTGTTAGGCGTTTAGAGCATGCTGATATAACATGTGTAGAATCATTACAGTAAAAACACAACCCATTCTGACGTCTATGATTTTTCCGTTCATTTCTAGTCTGAATTCTATCACATTGCATTAAATCAGGTGTTTGTTCAGACAACACCACCAGAGGATTAGCAGTTTTGCGCTCCCACAAACGCCGGTCAATTTGAATAGCCAGTGCCATGGAATCATTCAGACTTGTAGGAATGGAGAAACCCACCATCACATTCTTAATGGCTTCAGAAAGGCCATTTCTGAAATTTGCGGCCAGAGCACACTCAGTCCACTGAGTAAGCACGGATCATTTCCGAAATTTTTGGCAATACACTTCAGCTTCATCCTGGCCCTGAGAAATAGCCAGCAAGGCTTTTTCTGCCTGAATTTCAAGATTGGGTTCCTCGTAAAGCAATCCGAGCGCCAGAAAAAACGCATCAATATTTGCCAATGCCGGATCTCCTGGCGCTAGCGAGAAGGCCCAATCCTGAGGGTCGCCCCGTAAGAAAGAGATAACAATTTTAACTTGCTGAGCTGAGTCTCCAGATGAACGGGGTCTCAGAGATAGAAACAATTTACAATTATTCCTGAAATTCCTAAACTTGAATCGGTCTCCAGAGAACAGTTCAGGAATAGGTATTTTAGGTTCAGACATTGGACTACTGGTAACAAAATCTTGTATGCCCTGCACACGAGCAGCAAGCTGATCCACACTTGTAATCAAGGTCTGGACATTCATGTCTGCAGCAAGCACAAGCCACTCAGAGGTAAAGGGGAGGAACAAAGAGAGGAAAAAAAAAAAAACCTCAATTTCCTTTCTTATTATCCCACTTCTGCAATGCATTAAACATTCAACTTTGGCCTGGCATACTGTTATGACCCCAATGGCAGAGGGTCTCAAAAGTACATACCAAGTCTGCAAACATAAAAAACCAGCTCATAGGGCAGTGGTAACTGGGCTAACCGTATATCTAATCCTAGCACCACAAATAGCAGCAGCCGGGGAACGTGCCTACTTTGGTTCTAGACGTCTTGCGCCAGCCGGAGAACTAACTAACCCTAGAAGGGAAAAGATAGACCTTTCTTGCCTCCAGAGAAAAGACCCCAAAAGTTGAATACAAGCCCCCCACAAATAATAACGGTGAGGTAAGGAGAAAAGACAAACGGAAGAATGAACTAGATATTTAGCAAAGAGAGGCCCACTGACTAATAGCAGAATATAGTAAGATGACTTATACGGTCAGCAAAAACCCTATCAAAATTTCCACGCTGGATATTCAAGAACCCCCGAACCGTCTAACGGCCCGGGGGGAGAATACCAGCCCCCTAGAGCTTCCAGCAAAATCAGGAATCACATTTAGTACAAGCTGGACAGAAAATAAGAGCCATACAAATAACCAAAAAACAAGGAAGCACGACTTAGCTTAATTTTGCAAGAACCAGGACCAGCAGACAGGAGCAAACAGAAAGGATCTGATTACAACGATGCCAGGCACTGGACTGAGAATCCAGGAAGCTTATATAGCAACACCCCTGGACTAACGACCCAGGTGGGTGCCAAACTGAGAAAGACAATCCCAGAGTCATATCACCAGTGACCACAAGAGGGAGCCAAAAAAGTCTAATTCACAACAGAGTTCATCTGACCAGGTATCACAGACACCAATACATTTCACAGCCGGGCCTCCAGGGGGAGCTAAGGGTTCTATTCATTAGGCCACTCCTCACATACTGGTAAAACTGGGGGACAGGCAGGAAGTTAGCAGAGAAAGCTGACTGGGTTGGAACCAGGCAACACCTTGTGGCAGGGGGTGTTGTGGGAGAAGATTCAGTAGGGTCCCTGTCAGGGGTGGGATCCTGACAGAGGCCTGGCAACTTGAGAGAACGTAACGGGACCGTGCCTGCTCAGTATAGCGGCGGTGCCCAAGGAAGGATTAGAAGCGAGATAGATTGTGCTGAGTGAGAAACGAGATCAAAGCAATAAGGAGAATACCAGTAGGAGTCGTGCTGTGAGACCGAGGCAACATCCTACTGAGGCGCACAACCGGCGGCCGGAACGCCGAGGGAGTATTACAATATTCAGCTTCAGGCAATACTCTAAACCAACGGCAGGACAGTCAGTCTAAGGCGGGCTGTCTCACCTAAATCACCTATGCAGTCTTGGGGGGCAACTTGTGGAGAGGGGCGACTCTAGGGTCCCGGAAGAGCTCCGAGCCTACCCGTCATACGGGTGCCGTCCTAACCGTAACATCAGGGAGGGACGGAGGATTAGCAGAACATCATCTAATCGAGTTGTGAGGGAACTTAAGAAACGGACACAACAGTTGTGGGGACTTTCCGTAAGCACAGCAGGGAAGGACCGCAACACCTAGCGCTAGAAGGGAGGCACAGATTTCCACCTGCTAAGAGAACTCTGGAGGTGCCATTGGACCGGCCGGACTTGCGCAGCCTGGTTATCCGGATTCCGGACTGAGGACCCAGAGACCTTCAGTAAAGAGGTAAAGAGACTGCAACCTGGTGTCCTCGTTATTTACTGCACCGCACCACCACCACCATCCACATCCACATCTATTATTCACTGTGCGCCCCTCGGCAGGGTCACGGACCGGGGCCTAGCCACCGTGACAACCCCAGAGCAGAGACTCAGAGGCCCGGTACCGGGTACCCCTCGGCCCTGCGGCAGTGGGGGCGCTGCACAAGTTGCATGCATAGACATTTATCCACCATGCATTTGCAAGCCTGGAATAACTACCAAATGTCCCTAAAGGTTGCAGCACCCTCGGCCAATGAAGCTAGTCAGCAACGCTACATCCCTTCCCTCACTGTAAACCCACCATTTCCCGCACCACCGGCAGTATCTGTGCAGCTTTCGTCGCCAGGCCAAAGCAGTCAGGGAACCACCAGGTTTGCAGTAGGAAACACTGCATGTAGGGCACCGGCAAGAATACCATCTCCAACCCTCTCTCACTCACCCATGTCCACCGGCACCACCGCTAGTTCCACGATCTCCAGCTCTCCAGTCCAGCTCACCCTAAATGAGACTCTTGTTAGGAAAAGGAAGTACTCATCCTCGCATCCGCGTACACAGGGTTTGAACGCCCACATTGCTAGACTAATCTCATTAGAGATGATGCCCTACCGGTTAGTTGAAAGCGAAGCTTTCAAAGCGCTGATGGACTACGCTGTACCACGCTACGAGCTACCCAGTCGGCACTTCTTTTCTAGAAAAGCCATCCCAGCCCTCCAACAGCATGTTAAAGACCGCATCGTCCATGCACTCAGGCAGTCTGTGACTACAAAGGTGCACCTGACAACAGATGCATGGACCAGTAGGCATGGCCAGGGACGTTACGTGTCCATCACGGCACACTGGGTGAATGTGGTGGATGCAGGGTCCACAGGGGACAGCAATATTGGGACAGTTTTGCTTAGTCCACGGTCAAGGAAAGAGTTGGCTGTAGGCGTTCGCCCCCCCTCCTCCTCTTCCTCCTCCTCATGCAGAAGCGAGAGCTCGTCCACACACCCCAGTCGCACATCCACTCCATCCGCAGCTGCCACTGTTGCACACCAGGTGTGCCATTATGGGACAGCTAGTGGCAAGCGTCAGCAGGCTGTATTGGCAATGAAGTGTTTAGGCGACAACAGACACACCGTGGAAGTTCTGTCCGAGTTCTTGCAGAATGAAACTCAGTCATGGCTGGGCACTGTACATCTTGAGGCAGGCAAGGTTGTGAGTGATAACGGAAGGAATTTCATGGCTGCCATAGCCCTTTCCCAACTGAAACACATTCCTTGCCTGGCTCACACCTTAAACCTGGTGGTGCAGTGCTTCCTGAAAAGTTACCCGGGGTTACCCGACCTGCTCCTCAAAGTGCGCAGACTTTGCTCGCATATCCGCCGTTCGCCCGTACACTCCAGCCGTATGCAGAACTATCAGCGGTCTTTGAACCTTCCCCAGCATCGCCTAATCATCGACATTTCAACAAGGTGGAACTCCACACTGCACATGCTTCAGAGACTGTGCGAACAGAGGCGTGCTGTTATGTTTTTGTGGGAGGATACACATACACGGGCAGGCAGTTGGATGGCAGACATGGAGTTGTCAGGTGTGCAGTGGTCGAAGCTACAAGACCTGTGTCAAGTCCTTCAGTGTTTTGAGGCATGCACACGGCTGGTTAGTGCAGACAACGCCATAATAAGCATGAGCATCCCCCTAATGCGTCTGCTGATGCAAAGTTTGACGCACATAAAGGAGCAGGCGTCTGCAGCCGAGGAAGAGGAAAGCCTTGATGACAGTCAGCCATTGTCTGGTCAGGGCCGTGTAGAGGACGCGGTAGCGGGCGAAGAGGAGGAGGAGGACGAGGAGGATGATGGGGATGAGTACTTTTTGAATGAGGAAGCTTCTCCTGGGCCAACAGAAATTAGTGGCGATGCAAGGCTGGGTTCTGTTTTTTTAAGGGAAACAAGTGACGTAGATTTGCCTGTAACAGCCCCTCCAACCAGCACAACCGCAGATTTGACAACTGGAACTTTGGCCCACATGGCGGATTATGCCTTACGTATCCTCAAAAGGGACACACGCATTATTAAAATGATGAGCGATGACGATTATTGGTTGGCCTGCATCCTTGACCCTCGCTATAAAGGCAAATTGCAAAATATTATGCCACATGAGAACCTCGAACAAATATTAGCAACCAAACAAGCTACTCTTGTAGACCGTTTGATTCAGGCATTCCCAGCACACAGTGCCGGTGATTGTTCTCAGTCTCACACAAGCTGCAGGGGGCTACATGGCAGAGGTGTTAGAGGTGCACAGATCAGAAGTGGCGTCGGACAGAGGGGTTTTCTGACCAGGTTGTGGAGTGATTTCGCAATGACCGCAGACAGGACAGGTACTGCAGCATCTATTCAAAGTGACAGGAGACAACATTTGTCCAGTATGGTTACTAACTATTTTTCTTCCCTTATCGATGTTCTCCCTCAACCGTCATTCCCATTTGATTACTGGGCATCAAAATTAGACACCTGGCCTGAATTGGCAGAATATGCGTTGCAGGAGCTTGCTTGCCCAGCAGCTAGTGTGCTATCAGAAAGAGTATTCAGTGCTGCTGGTTCAATATTAACCGAAAAAAGGACTCGTCTGGCTACCCAAAATGTGGATGATCTCAACTTCATTAAAATGAACCACTCCTGGATTTCAAATTATTTTGCCCCACCTTTCCCGGCTGACACCTAGCTTTCCTATAAAAAGGTCTTGCTTGTGGACTGGTCTTACTGAGTGTTCCAATCTGTTAATTTGCAGCAGCTGTTTGTCCAGCATACGACATGTTTACACCTCCCCCAATGGGAAAAATCCCCCCACGGGGCCGTTGTCTCGCCACTTGGCGCAAGCACCCGTTACAGTGCTGATTGTCTGAAGAGGTGGGTGTGCCCGCTTTTGGTCGACGGCACTGCCACTGGGTCCCTCATAGTACAATGTAGTGTCTCTGGCGGTGGTGGTGCGCACCCAACGTCAGACACACCATTGTAACATGAGGGGCCCTGGGGCGGTACCGCCGGCCACAAGAGAGTTCCCCCCCCAGCTCAAACTGTGCTCTACCACGTGCAAAATTATCTCGCACAGCTCCACCAATGTTTAGTCTATGCACTGACATCATTCAATGCCTGGCACTGACAAACAATACCAATTTGTTTGCATCTATGATGCTAGTTAAAGTAGTCTGGGTCAGTGTCCTATATTGACACCAGTAAATACTAATTTACTGCCAAATTACTTTGTCATAAACTCTGCAGTTGAGCCCACCCCTGTACCTAAGCATGACACCCTTTTTTTACTTATAGTTGTTTTGCGAGACATTAACATCTATTTATTTTTTTGGAGTACTAACTGTGTCAGACACTCCTTGCAATACTCCTCCACTGACCACAATGCTGCCTGCCTGTGCATCCATGTAACCGATGTAAAACTGCCATGAGCCTATTGTTTGTTATTTTAGGCCTTTGATAGCCTGTCTGCGGTCCCTACTTGCATTACTCCTCCACTGACCACAATGCTGCCTGCCTGTGTATCCATGTAACCGATGTAAAACTGCCATGAGCCTATTGTTTGTTATTTTAGGCCTTTGATAGCCTGTCTGCGGTCCCTACTTGTATTACTCCTCCACCGACC